>NW_026925679.1:0-264543 GCF_032062105.1 Saccostrea cuccullata
GGAATCATCCCCTGGTAGTGCAGATTTAATTTTATACAAATCATGACCCCCGGGGCTTAGGGGTGGGGCCAAAATGGCCGACCAAAGTTTTACATAGAAATATATAGGAAAATTTTTTAAAAATTTTCTTCTCAAGAACCACTGGGCCAGGAAAGCTGAAACTCATCTTGAATCATCCTCAGGTAGTGTAGATTCAAGTTTGTTCAAATCATGACCCCTGGGGCTAGGGTGGGGCCAAAATGGCCGACCCAAGTTTTACATAGGAATATATAGGAAAAATCTTTAAAAATCTTTTTCTCAAGAACCACTGGGCCAGGAAAGATGAAACTCATGTGGAATCATCCTCATGTAGTGTAGATTCAAGTTTGTTCAAATCATGACCCCTGGGGCTAGGGTGGGGCCAAAATGGCCGACCAAAATTTGACATAGGGATATGTAGGGAAACCTTTTAAAATCTTCTTTTCAAGTACTTCAAAGCCATGATTAGTGATATTTTTCTATTTTAATGGAATCATCCTCAGGTAGTGTAGATTCAAGTTTGTTCAAATCATGACCCCCTGGGGGGTTAAAATTCAAGCCCCCCCCCCCCACCTCAGTAAACTTTAAGTTCTGATCTGATATGTGCTTTTTTTCTAGCCGATGTGCTCAGGTGAGCGCTGTGGCCCCTGGGCCTCTTGTTTAGTCATATTCATTGGAATTTTTCACCATTTTGACAACTGATATATTTGTAACCATGTATCATTAAATAAACTATATATTCTAAGGTTTTTAATGGGTAAATTAAAAACTTTCTAGAAATTATTGCATGAAAATTGGCAATTTGCCAAAATTGACTTTTTTTAGTCATATTCAATGAAATTTTTCACCATTTTGACAACTGATATATTTGTAACCATGTATCATTAAATAAACTATATATTCTAAGGTTTTATGAGAATAAAAAAAATTATGGGTAAATCAAAAACTTTCTAGATATTATTGCATGAAAATTGGCAATTTGCCAAAATTGACTTTTTTAGTCATATTTCAATTAAATTTTTCACCATTTTGACAACTGATATATTTGTAACCATGTATCTTTAAATAAACTATATATTCTAAGGTTTTATGAGAATAAAAAAAAATTATGGGTAAATGTACAGCTTTCTAGAAATTATATGCCCCTTCCCCCCCCCCCATTAATTACAAATAACAGAGAAGATCATCTAAGAACATGTTTTATCAAACTGAACAAATTGTTATGTTATATGAATATACATCAAGTATTTAAATTTCTTTTTAATAATTAAATAGAACTTCTGCAATTTACTAAGAGACAGGTAAATTAATATGTTGCCATGGAAACAAATCAGACTTCTAGTTACTTTATTCTAAATATGAAATAAAACAAGTGAGTTTCCAACAATTCTTAACAATCTTTTGTTGGCCTGTAATTGTTTCCAATTCCTTTGATTTATTCACTAAAATATGTTCAAATTCAAAACAATTGTTTATTTTTTTTTTAAATGTATAATTTAAGTAAAAAGGCAAACTCATATTTAATAAATGATATGAAAGTATCTAATGAAAATATAAAAGTAAGTCAGACAATATAATGTCAAAACAAGTTGGCAAGACCATCTTGATTATAATGTTTTTTTGCCCTCTCCAACTCATGGTAAAATTATTAAGTCAGAGGGTAGGTTGAAAAATCTTTTCCCAGAAAATTTCAAAATATTTGTTGATGAGATAAGATGGATAAAAAGAAAAAAAAATATCCTGTCTTGCAATGTAAAAAAAAAAGTTTTGAATTTTAGTCATTCTATTCGGGGAAGGCAAACAAATTTTTTTAATGGCCTTATATGCTAAATATTGTGGAATTAATTCTTAGTATCACATTGCTTATCAGCATATTCAGATGATCAGTTATACTATTATGTTCTTTTAATGGGTATAAATATTTTTAACCATTTGACCTTGACCTTAGACATTGACTGACTTAAAAAAAACTTTAACCTTAACCTCAACTTTTGAAGTTAGACTAGATTTTCATATTTCACAGGTGTTTTCCTTGTGACAAGACCTTTCTTGGGATACCTTGTGGGAGTCGTAGCATAAGCTGCCATGTATGGAGGAATCAGTGTTTCACAATTAATTTTGTTCTCAGTTTTGTTAAAATGTATTCATATTCTAATCATACATGACATACTGTGTGAAGCCTGCCAGTATAAAACTATAGATGTGTGAGTCCATGTGGGGGTATATAATAAATCAGTATACCACCTCTCCTGCAGAGTGGGGATATAAAAAGGGAAGAAACTGCTTCTTTTCATAATACTGCTTTTATAGAAAAGAAGTAAACATGACATTGGAATGTATGCTCCACTTAAACAGTGACATTTTTTAAAAATACAAGCAATCAATTTAGAATCAATTTAGAATACACATATTCTCTAAGGAAAACAGATGCTCTGCTTAAAAAAAATTCTGCTAAAATTTGTTCCTCCATATTCTCTCATTTGATGTCAGCTTGGTTTCCTCAAATTACATCACATTTCTTTATGTCCTTTCATAAGTTTGAAAAATAGCTCAGCCTTGCAATTTGCTGTGGATTTTAGTAATGATTTTTCGAAAACCCTCTCTATATCCTTCTTGCACCAGTGACAACTTTTACTGGATCTTCTTTTCTTTCTGTTCTTATTCCTGCTTTCTATTTTTCATGTAAACATTACTTCCTGTCCACTGTGATTTTTTTTTTTGGGGGGGGGGCTGTGTGTCCTCTGCTCTGGTCATTTCTATCTGTTCACATGAAAATAAAAAAAAAAATACCATTAATTTTTGGTCAGTTTGGATAAAAATTCATCAAAAATTATTTTAAAAACTTAAAACTGGAATCTTAAAATTTCGCTATATATAAAACATGTGCATTTTCAACCTCTAAACATTATTATCTCCCTTTATGCATTGTCAAGGCAATCATGTCTAAAGTCACCATGAATACATGTAACTTAATATACAATACATGTACCTGTCTGGTCTCCTTGCTAGAGGATCTGTAATCTTGAGAATCTTCATTAGGAAAATCTTGCAAGGGCTGCAATGATCTGTGAATTTAAATTATTTTTTAATTTGAAAGTTTGGGTTAAAATCCTAAACATCAAATATATATTACATGTACCTGATATTTAAATGTTATCCTGAAAATTTTCTGAATCATGAGGAATGATTGATAAAGGAGGGGATTCAATGTTGTCATCAAGCATTTTTTTTTAAATTCAAATAGTTAAAGCTTTTCTGCGGTTTGGACAAATTGCCGGAGATCTAGAGTAGAAATGAATTTGACAACAATTAATTTTTAAAGTGGTAAATGAAATGTTATTATATCATGAATTAATTATAATAAAAACATACCTGTTTTATAGATACTACATGTAATGTAGTATAATTCATTTTGTTCTTTAATGTGACTATTTTTAATTTGTACAATATGTCCTTGACATGTAAAGTACACAGCATCAGAATGATCTCATATGTACAGATCAATATTGTAAAACTAAAACTATTCAAAAATGTGTGTAAGATTGATATGCCTACAATATATAGCTGAAAAACAGTGATCAGTAAAATAAAATTACGAGACAGAAAGCTGCATCTTAGAAAAGTCAATAAAGAGTGCTTCATGACAATTAACTAATTTATAGGAACTCCAAGTACAAATGAAATGGATTTGTCACATTCTAACACCCTTGGATAGATTTCTTTACCTACTTTACAATGCATTACCTTGCAGAGCAAATAACTTAATTGTATCAAGGTCTCAAAAATGATTTCACATAGTATGACAAAGTATATGTACTTAGATCTAGAACACTATTAGCGGCTGTAAATCTGCATGTTTGCATACACATGTACTGAGTTAATTTTCATAATTTTACACTTTACTTACATTTTTTTTATCAATTCTTTCAAATATTCTACGGTCCTCATATTGCTTAAAATTTCAAAAAATCTAACCCACTATTCAGTTATCATTGTCAAAAGTCAAAGGTTTAATATTTTCGTGGTATGATTTCTACAAATCCTGTTTGTTAAAATAGAATGGACACAAACATATTATCACTTGGAATCATAAATTTATACAAACAATTTTCTTCAAATATACTGAATTTTATAGAAAATAAAATACCGGTACTATTTTTCAGTAGTATATGATTCAATGTCATGTACATGTAATATGTGCAACTGTGCATCCAAGTTTTCATGGTTTTGTTTGTTTGTTTTTATTGTCTTATATTTCAGTAGACAGTCAGTTACCAGGTACATGAGACAACTGAACAGAATTATAAATTAAAAAAATACTTACACATTGCAATGGGGATTAGTCGGGGACTACCACACCAGTACATGTATCTCTCGATCTCTATTTCAAAGACATCTTGAAGGGAATAGTTAAAATCTTCTCGGCCTTCGCCCCATACCACCCTGATTTCCTCATATTTTCCTTTCTACGAGTAGCTATAGTATGTGTAATACTCATCATGTCCAGATCAACCCTTCGGCTTTTCTTAAAGATTATCGCTACTTTGTTAACTATTTTTCATCAAATTCTGAGTCTCTTGAGGTAGAATTTCCCTGAACAAGATGTTTCAAAACAAGAAGAAAAAATGCAGATTTTATTGTCTGCCATCTTGTTTACATATTCTTCAAGGTATCACACCGGTAATTGACCAATCAAAATGAACTTAGTCAAATGTAGGTCCATACATATAAAATTATTTTTCTTTTCTTTTGAGGCGTTTTTCTATTTTCTTCCAAGCCATTTTTACAACTTTGGTACCTGTGCCTAGTAAATTTTATGTACTTTGTGAATAAATAAAGGTTTTTGACAGGAACTATTTTTTTCAGGGCATAGGAGGCTACTTCCTGTGATGCACTCGAGGTGTTTATAAACAAAGTGAAAACACGTGGATTTGAGGGTAGCCCTGTTTGCAGATGGAAAAAGTCCGAAAATGCCGTGTGGGTACCCTGTTTTTTGGTGTCAGCTAATGTGACAGGTAATGTTTAACATCTCCTGCTAAATATTTTTTCATGTAAACAAATACCTGATTTTTAATGATTTTTTATGCTATATAGAATTATATAGTGAAAACAATTACCGGTGTGATACCTTGAAGGTGATTATGAAAAATCATTTAAATCCTTATTAAAGACATTTTTCATTTTTAACAGGCATATTTCAACAGAATATGTGATTTTATTAACTTTTTGTTAGAAAACACACAATTTTAAAATTAGAATTAGAATTTACATTATTTTTCACAGATTTCTGTGTAAAAATTAACAATAGGTTATTTTTTACACTCAATACTTTAAAATATGAGTAAAAAGGTAGCATTATGCATCTAAAATGTAGAAATAAGTCAGAGAATGTTGTTTTTTCATTTTATATGACTTAACATTATTTGCACCAGCTGACCGCAGTCAATTATAGTATCTACAGACTTTGCGGTAAAGGGTGTTAAAGCTGATTTTTCAAGAATAGACTAATTCTAGGTTTGCGAATGAATTTTCAGCACAAGCGACAACTGCAATAAAATGTAAACAAGTGAAATATGTTCTCACAGAATGATAATTTCTACAGACATATGATTTATTTTAATTTATTCACACCTCCATTGATACATATTTTACTGCATTGGAAGAATAGAAATAATGAAATGAGTCAGATCTGTCTAATAAACTTCATACATAAGCTACATAAGTAAAATTCATTAAGAATTTTTCACAGGAAGGAAGGTTATGACCAAAAAATCCTTAAATACTGTCAGAGTCTGCATGATAATACTTATTCTGAGTTCTAATCATGCATCATACATGTAGTGCAGAATGTCACTTAGCAACATGGCATGCCTCTTGTGGTTCTCAGGACTTTATTCATGCTTTCGCAGCTGACATTCATGTTTTTTCACTTTGTCGGAGACTGTTTTTTGTTATTTTTTCATTTATATGTAGGTGTTGACTGTCACTTTTGATTTAAGTCTCAGTCAGTGATGCTTATATGAGCATGATCTATTAAGGATATCATTGTACTGAAATATTAATAAATTGCAAATTTAACTGATGAAGAAATTTGGCATATTTACATAATTAAAATATCAGAATAACTATAATTCAGCTAATAAGGTGCACCTTTCTTCTCAGATCACCTCCTATAAATTTTATCAGCAGTTTTTGTACACCCACCCCCCTCAAAGAATCATGGAGGATGTCCTGAAACTGGTCTCTGTGATGCATTTTGTTACATATAAAAGTGTTCAAACCCATAAAAATGTTTAATATTTATATTTTAAAATTTGAATTTTTATTTTTTATGTAAATTTTGTGAAACAAAAAGATGTAATCTTGCATAAATCATGGAAATTCATTAAACACCTTTGGAATTCCTGAGTAAATCCATGAAAAGAGAATAATTATGCATGTTAAATTGAAATTTCATGGCTACTTTGTGTCTTAAGAGAAAGCCAGTTACATAAATCACAACAATAAATTACATCTGAATTGTTGTCTCCATTTTCTTATCATCAAAGCCAGTTTATTGGAGTGTGGGAGCTGTCAAGAACCTCCCTAGATGCTGATATCATTTAGACTGTCCTGGGTTACAACACAGCATTTAGATAAACTTCTGCACAGCAGCTTGAAGACAAATACCTAGGCTTTATTTGGAACATAAATTGACCAGATACAGTTTTCATTATCAACCCAGTATTTAACAATTTCTGTATTTTTGTTCATTCTTTGAAGGGGAAAATGCAACTTTGTTATGTAATAATTACATAATGGTCTTAGACTTGTAACCTCTTTTTTGTTTGTTGTGAAGAACAAAGCATATACTCTCCACAGATAAAAAATTGGTTGCCAAGCTTATTCTTTTAATGATGAAATTCTGCTTCAAAAGATGCACAAAAAACTGCTTCCAGAGTGCTCTGTGTGTTATTCTTGACTGCTCTGGAGTAAGGGAGATAAATGCTTCATATCTTCAGAAATAAGGGGATTTAGATCACCAGACTTGAGGATGTTGGGGACAATTATTTAATAAATCTCAGGTGCAAAAATGAAAAAAATCCAACACCTTCAAAGGTCCTTCAAGGTATCACACCGGTAATTGACCAATCAAAATGAACTTAGTCAAATGTAGGTCCATACATATAAAATTATTTTTCTTTTCTTTTGAGGCGTTTTTCTATTTTCTTCCAAGCCATTTTTACAACTTTGGTACCTGTGCCTAGTAAATTTTATGTACTTTGTGAATAAATAAAGGTTTTTGACAGGAACTATTTTTTTCAGGGCATAGGAGGCTACTTCCTGTGATGCACTCGAGGTGTTTATAAACAAAGTGAAAACACGTGGATTTGAGGGTAGCCCTGTTTGCAGATGGAAAAAGTCCGAAAATGCCGTGTGGGTACCCTGTTTTTTGGTGTCAGCTAATGTGACAGGTAATGTTTAACATCTCCTGCTAAATATTTTTTCATGTAAACAAATACCTGATTTTTAATGATTTTTTATGCTATATAGAATTATATAGTGAAAACAATTACCGGTGTGATACCTTGAAGGTGATTATGAAAAATCATTTAAATCCTTATTAAAGACATTTTTCATTTTTAACAGGCATATTTCAACAGAATATGTGATTTTATTAACTTTTTGTTAGAAAACACACAATTTTAAAATTAGAATTAGAATTTACATTATTTTTCACAGATTTCTGTGTAAAAATTAACAATAGGTTATTTTTTACACTCAATACTTTAAAATATGAGTAAAAAGGTAGCATTATGCATCTAAAATGTAGAAATAAGTCAGAGAATGTTGTTTTTTCATTTTATATGACTTAACATTATTTGCACCAGCTGACCGCAGTCAATTATAGTATCTACAGACTTTGCGGTAAAGGGTGTTAAAGCTGATTTTTCAAGAATAGACTAATTCTAGGTTTGCGAATGAATTTTCAGCACAAGCGACAACTGCAATAAAATGTAAACAAGTGAAATATGTTCTCACAGAATGATAATTTCTACAGACATATGATTTATTTTAATTTATTCACACCTCCATTGATACATGTGTTACTGCATTGGAAGAATAGAAATAATGAAATGAGTCAGATCTGTCTAATAAACTTCATACATAAGCTACATAAGTAAAATTCATTAAGAATTTTTCACAGGAAGGAAGGTTATGACCAAAAAATCCTTAAATACTGTCAGAGTCTGCATGATAATACTTATTCTGAGGTCTAACCATGCATCATACATGTAGTGAAGAATGTCACCTTGCAACATGGCTTTCCTCTTGTAGTTCTCAGGACTTTATTCATGCTTTCGCAGCTGACATTGATGTTTTTTCAGTTTGTCGGAGACTGTTTTTTGTTATTTTTTCATTTATATGTAGGTGTTGACTGTCACTTTTGATTTAAGTCTCAGTCAGTGATGCTTATATGAGCATGATCTATTAAGGATATCATTGTACTGAAATATTAATAAATTGCAAATTTAACTGATGAAGAAATTTGGCATATTTACATAATTAAAATATCAGAATAACTATAATTCAGCTAATAAGGTGCACCTTTCTTCTCAGATCACCTCCTATAAATTTTATCAGCAGTTTTTGTACACCCACCCCCCTCAAAGAATCATGGAGGATGTCCTGAAACTGGTCTCTGTGATGCATTTTGTTACATATAAAAGTGTTCAAACCCATAAAAATGTTTAATATTTATATTTTAAAATTTGAATTTTTATTTTTTATGTAAATTTTGTGAAACAAAAAGATGTAATCTTGCATAAATCATGGAAATTCATTAAACACCTTTGGAATTCCTGAGTAAATCCATGAAAAGAGAATAATTATGCATGTTAAATTGAAATTTCATGGCTACTTTGTGTCTTAAGAGAAAGCCAGTTACATAAATCACAACAATAAATTACATCTGAATTGTTGTCTCCATTTTCTTATCATCAAAGCCAGTTTATTGGAGTGTGGGAGCTGTCAAGAACCTCCCTAGATGCTGATATCATTTAGACTGTCCTGGGTTACAACACAGCATTTAGATAAACTTCTGCACAGCAGCTTGAAGACAAATACCTAGGCTTTATTTGGAACATAAATTGACCAGATACAGTTTTCATTATCAACCCAGTATTTAACAATTTCTGTATTTTTGTTCATTCTTTGAAGGGGAAAATGCAACTTTGTTATGTAATAATTACATAATGGTCTTAGACTTGTAACCTCTTTTTTGTTTGTTGTGAAGAACAAAGCATATACTCTCCACAGATAAAAAATTGGTTGCCAAGCTTATTCTTTTAATGATGAAATTCTGCTTCAAAAGATGCACAAAAAACTGCTTCCAGAGTGCTCTGTGTGTTATTCTTGACTGCTCTGGAGTAAGGGAGATAAATGCTTCATATCTTCAGAAATAAGGGGATTTAGATCACCAGACTTGAGGATGTTGGGGACAATTATTTAATAAATCTCAGGTGCAAAAATGAAAAAAATCCAACACCTTCAAAGGTCCTTCGAAGGTGATTATGAAAAATCATTTAAATCCTTATTAAAGACATTTTTCATTTTTAACAGGCATATTTCAACAGAATATGTGATTTTATTAACTTTTTGTTAGAAAACACACAATTTTAAAATTAGAATTAGAATTTACATTATTTTTCACAGATTTCTGTGTAAAAATTAACAATAGGTTATTTTTTACACTCAATACTTTAAAATATGAGTAAAAAGGTAGCATTATGCATCTAAAATGTAGAAATAAGTCAGAGAATGTTTTTTTTCATTTTATATGACTTAACATTATTTGCACCAGCTGACCGCAGTCAATTATAGTATCTACAGACTTTGCGGTAAAAGGTGTTAAAGCTGATTTTTCAAGAATAGACTAATTCTAGGTTTGCGAATTAATTTTCAGCACAAGCGACAACTGCAATAAAATGTAAACAAGTGAAATATGTTCTCACAGAATGATAATTTCTACAGACATATGATTTATTTTAATTTATTCACACCTCCATTGATACATGTGTTACTGCATTGGAAGAATAGAAATAATGAAATGAGTCAGATCTGTCTAATAAACTTCATACATAAGCTACATAAGTAAAATTCATTAAGAATTTTTCACAGGAAGGAAGGTTATGACCAAAAAATCCTTAAATACTGTCAGAGTCTGCATGATAATACTTATTCTGAGTTCTAATCATGCATCATACATGTAGTGCAGAATGTCACTTAGCAACATGGCATGCCTCTTGTGGTTCTCAGGACTTTATTCATGCTTTCGCAGCTGACATTCATGTTTTTTCACTTTGTCGGAGACTGTTTTTTGTTATTTTTTCATTTATATGTAGGTGTTGACTGTCACTTTTGATTTAAGTCTCAGTCAGTGATGCTTATATGAGCATGATCTATTAAGGATATCATTGTACTGAAATATTAATAAATTGCAAATTTAACTGATGAAGAAATTTGGCATATTTACATAATTAAAATATCAGAATAACTATAATTCAGCTAATAAGGTGCACCTTTCTTCTCAGATCACCTCCTATAAATTTTATCAGCAGTTTTTGTACACCCACCCCCCTCAAAGAATCATGGAGGATGTCCTGAAACTGGTCTCTGTGATGCATTTTGTTACATATAAAAGTGTTCAAACCCATAAAAATGTTTAATATTTATATTTTAAAATTTGAATTTTTATTTTTTATGTAAATTTTGTGAAACAAAAAGATGTAATCTTGCATAAATCATGGAAATTCATTAAACACCTTTGGAATTCCTGAGTAAATCCATGAAAAGAGAATAATTATGCATGTTAAATTGAAATTTCATGGCTACTTTGTGTCTTAAGAGAAAGCCAGTTACATAAATCACAACAATAAATTACATCTGAATTGTTGTCTCCATTTTCTTATCATCAAAGCCAGTTTATTGGAGTGTGGGAGCTGTCAAGAACCTCCCTAGATGCTGATATCATTTAGACTGTCCTGGGTTACAACACAGCATTTAGATAAACTTCTGCACAGCAGCTTGAAGACAAATACCTAGGCTTTATTTGGAACATAAATTGACCAGATACAGTTTTCATTATCAACCCAGTATTTAACAATTTCTGTATTTTTGTTCATTCTTTGAAGGGGAAAATGCAACTTTGTTATGTAATAATTACATAATGGTCTTAGACTTGTAACCTCTTTTTTGTTTGTTGTGAAGAACAAAGCATATACTCTCCACAGATAAAAAATTGGTTGCCAAGCTTATTCTTTTAATGATGAAATTCTGCTTCAAAAGATGCACAAAAAACTGCTTCGAGAGAACTCTGTGTGTTATTCTTGACTGCCTTGGAGTTAGGAAGATAAATGCTTCATAGCTTCAGAAATAAGGGAATTCAGATGACCAGACTTAGGGATGTTGGGGACAATTATTTAATAAATCTCAGGTGCAAAAATGAAAAAAATCCAACACCTTCAAAGGTCCTTCAAGGTATCACACCGGTAATTGACCAATCAAAATGAACTTAGTCAAATGTAGGTCCATACATATAAAATTATTTTTCTTTTCTTTTGAGGCGTTTTTCTATTTTCTTCCAAGCCATTTTTACAACTTTGGTACCTGTGCCTAGTAAATTTTATGTACTTTGTGAATAAATAAAGGTTTTTGACAGGAACTATTTTTTTCAGGGCATAGGAGGCTACTTCCTGTGATGCACTCGAGGTGTTTATAAACAAAGTGAAAACACGTGGATTTGAGGGTAGCCCTGTTTGCAGATGGAAAAAGTCCGAAAATGCCGTGTGGGTACCCTGTTTTTTGGTGTCAGCTAATGTGACAGGTAATGTTTAACATCTCCTGCTAAATATTTTTTCATGTAAACAAATACCTGATTTTTAATGATTTTTTATGCTATATAGAATTATATAGTGAAAACAATTACCGGTGTGATACCTTCAATGCCGAAGAGCTCCAACAAGGGAAATAACTCGGATAGAGAAAAAGCACATTTAGACCAACTTTATAGTGCAATAAAATGTTTATTTTTCATTTACCCATAAAGGTTTTAAATGATATTTGCAAAATAACATTTCTTGAATCTAAATCTCCCTACTAGGATTTTCACATCACTTGTCAAAGTCTTTAAATAGTAAGCCTAACAAGGGAGGTAACGAGGACTAATTATTCACTTTTTTGGCATCAGAAAATTAGAAATTGTAAAAACTTTTTGACATACACTATTTTTTACATAGTTTTGATTGTCATGAAGCATATGAAAAAATATGCACATTAAAAGCTTTGCCTAGTAAAATTTTTTTTGATATTATTGATAAATAGCAATATTCACTATAATTTACACCTTTTAGCCCCGTTTCCATGGCAACCGGGTAAACTACCATGCTTTCTTTCATATAGTCAATCTTTTCATTCATTGAAGTTTCAGTAAGAAAAAAATTAGCTGAATCCAAGACATAGCGTGGTCACGTCATTTTGATATTTAGGTAGAATTGATATTAAACAGAGAAGATAATTCTGACCATGACCTAGAAACTTCGACTAAGGTCACTGCACATCCATGGACCAGTGGCACTCTGTGAGTGAAGTATGAGCCAGATATGGCCAAGAGGAGAGAAGATATGCTACGGACATGGATTTTTCATATAATTTTGCTATGACCTTGACCTTGAAACATGGTTCAAGGTCACTGCACACCGGCTACCCAAAGGCAGTCTGTGGGTGAAGTATGAGCCAGATTAGGCCCAGGAGAGAGAAGATATGCTACGGACAAGGATTTTTCATATAATTCTGCTATGACCTTGACCTTTAACCTAGAAATATAGTTCAAGGTTACTGCACATCGGCTACCCGAAGACACTCTGTAGTTGAAGTATGAGCCAGATTGGGCCAAGGAGAGAGAAGATATGCTCCGGACAAGGATTTTTCATAAAATTCAGCTATGACCTTGACCTTTGACCAAGAAACATGGTTCAAGGTCATTGCACACCGATTACCTAATGGCACTCTGTGGGTAAAGTATGAGCCAGATTGGGCCAAGGAGAGAGAAGATATGCTCCGGACAAGAGATCTCGGACGGACGGACAGCCGACAGGCCGGCCGGACAGACTGATCACTATAGGGCGTCCGCCAAAGAGGGGCCCTAATTATGCTTACAATATACTTAGTAAACTTGGTACAAAGCATCCTTGGGTAAAGGGGATTTTAAATTGTTAAAATAAAGGGCCAAGTTCCTTCACAAGGGGAGATAATCAAGAAAAGAAAAAAGTAGGGTGGGGTTATAAAAACTCAAGAATCACCTGGTCATAAAATCTTCAATTTATATGGAAGCATCCTGGGGTAGTGTAAATTCTAAATTGTTCAAATTATGACCCCTGGGGTAGGGCTGGGCCACAATAGGGAATCAAAGTTTTGCATAGATATATATAGGAAAAAACTTTAAAAATCTTCTTCTCAAGAACTACTAGGCCATAAAAGCTTCAACTTATATGGAAGCCTCCTGAGGTAGTATAGATTCCAAATTGTTCAAATCATGACCCCCAGGGGTAGGGCTGGGCCACAACTGGGAATCAAAGTTTTACATAGAAATATATAGGAAAAAATCTTCTTCTCAAGAACCACTGAGAATATTATATGTTATATGGTCAAAGCTATTCAGTTGATTTATATTATAGACATTTAATATCTTAGTTGTACATAGTTCAGCTAAAGTACAAAAATAAGAGATAACGAGATACGATCTCGTTGCGAGCAACGAGTGGGTCTTCCGTCCGATTCTTGATGAGATGAGATAAGAATTTGATTGAGATTTTCATTCTAAAATAATGATTTTCCATAATCTGTAAAAAGACATTAGATATTTAATACCTAAAAAATCGGTTTTTGGCCCCTTACGGCCTCTAATTTTAGGAATCAGCCCTTTTTATTCATATCATCTTAAAGCTCTAAGGATTTTGATCACTTTTTGTTCAACAACAATTCAGAGATTCTTTTTCGTTGCCGAGTTATTTCCATAAGAAATATTTAGGTGCCAACCCTTCAACTCCTTAATGGGGACGTTTAGCGAAAAATGAAAGGTTGCATATTGTTCAGAACATGATTTTAAACATCTTTTGTTCAATATTACTTATCAAAATATACCCAACTTTTGAGATATAAAGCGTCAAAGATTTAGCATGTTGGCCCCTTGTGGCCCCTAATTTTGTAACATACGACATTAAAATCATAATATATTTAAGGAATGACTCTAATTCTTGGCCATATTATCGAGTATAATCTGGTTTGGGTCAGTTTACGCTTTATAATCCGCGAAGCGGATTATAAAAAAGCGTAAACAGACCCAAACCAGATTATACTCGATAATATGGCCAAGAATTAAAGTCATTCCTTATAATTTAATTTTAAAATAATTAAACAACTTTTGATGTAAAATATCAATATGTCGCTTTTTATGAGTTCAAATTTACCGCGCAATAATACAACCGTAGTAACGGAAGTGATTTGAAGCGAGGGGAGGTAATAACTGATACATAGATCTAGCAGCCATGATGTTTGTTTACATGAGGTAAGAACGAGTAATTGTTTAAAGTTGAAGGTACATTTATTAAATCTGAAATTTTCCATGGATTCCGAGGACTGGAAATGAGGGGATTGCATGGATATAATGATTAAGTTGGTCGTCAAAGGGGTGTGTCCCCATACCAAACCAGATTATACAAAATGTTTTGCGTTCCTTTTTGGAAATCAACCAATGAGAGGCGAGAATACAAACAAAATTAAATTATAGCTGTAGATTGTTGAGATAAACATTTTTGCTTCAGTAATGTATATCAAAATATTGCTTGCTAAAGAGCTATCGATTAAAGACTTTTGGCCCCTGTGGGCCCTTAATTGAGTGTCCAGCCCCTTTTTCTGGATTTTACCTTAAATCTCTCATGATTTTGAACACTTTTTGTACAAAAATTATTCAGAGATTCTGTTTCGTTTTCGAGTTATTTGCAAAAGAAATATTTAGGGGCCTTTCGTTCAATATTACTTATCAAAATATTTCCAACTTTAGAGATATAAAGCGTCAAAAATTTAGTATTTTGGCCCCTTGTGGCCCCTAATTATGTACCATACGACATGAAAATCATAATATATAGTTGTAGATTGTTGAGATAAACATTTTTGCTTCAGTAATGTATATCAAAATATTGCTTGCTAAAGAGGTATCGATTAAAGACTTTTGGCCCCTCTCGGCCCTTAATTTGAGTGTCCAGCCCCTTTTTCTGGATTTTACCTTAAACCTCTTATGATTTTGAACACTTTTTGTTCAACAACTATTCAGAGATTCTTTTTCGTTTTCGAGTTATTTGAATAAGAAATATTTAGGGGCCAGCCCTTCAACTCCTTATTGGGGACGTTTAACGAAAAATGAAAGATTGCATATTGTTCAGAACATTATTTTGAACATCTTTTGTTCAATATTACTTATCAAAATATTTCCTACTTTTGAGATATAAAGCGTCAAAGATTTAGCATTTTAGCCCCTTGTGGCCCCTAATTATGTAATATACGACATCAAAATCATAATATACAGTTGTAGATTGTTGAGATAAACATTTTTGCTTCAGTAATTTATAACAAAATATTGACTGCTAAAGAGTTATCGAAAAAAGACTTTTAGCCCCTTTTGGCCCCTAATGTGACGAGTCAGCACTTTTTTCTTGATATCATATTAAAGATCTTGTCATTCTGCACAAATTTTGTTCAGTATCTTTTAAAAAAATAATTATACTTTAAAAGATATGATGCAAAACGTCTCAAAAAATCACTCATGATTCGTGTCCTAAATTTTGACCCCTACCGCGCTTCCATACTAGGCACTTCCGGAAGATTTGAAAATATAGGTGCACAACTACAACATGTATATTCTTGTCTATATTCACTGAAAATTTCAGCACTCTAGCTTTTGTCGTTTTGGAGTTTTTGTGTCGACAAAATGGTCACTTAAAATTCAATTAAAGGGCGATACTTTCCGACCGGAAGTGATTTTTCAAAAATTAAAAAAAAAATGGATCAGGTTTAGATCATGATACATCATCTCTGAAAATCTCAGAGAAATCCGTCCATGCATCTCTGAGAAATCTTCTGTACAAAAATTGTAAGGAAAAAAAGGAAGAATAATAATAATAAAAGTGAAAAAAAAACAATAGAATAATAGAAGGGTCTTCCGCTGAAGACGTAAGACCCTAAAAAGAATGCTTAAAAATGTACTTTATTAGGGGTTGTAGTGCAAAAACATGTCGGAGAAAATTCCGACGGGGTATAGACCCAGAATCAAAATATCTTGGAAAATTGGGCATTGAAACTTTAAAAATCATCCAAATGTATATCTCTTCATCCTTAGCTACACTTCTGTTTGTTTGAGCTGAGCTGCTACGAAATGTGAAGCAATTCGTTATTCGAGTAAATAAATCTTGTTATGTCCTAATACACACAGAAATTAAAGGGTAGCCAGAGATCAGGAAAATCAATACTAGTTTATGTGAAAAAGTGTTCATTTTAAGGCATTTTAGTTATTTCTTTAGGCTTTGAATATCGCATGTTCAGATGCGTCATGGACGCCGCCACTCAACGTGGATATCATCCTATAAATATGTACAAGGAATCATAAGTTTTGCTTTCGAATAAACAGGTGGCCGAGAAGAGGGTTTATTGTAATGCTGCAGCTGAGCTTGAAAATATAATTTGAAACGATAAATAATACTCGGCAGGAAAAAGAGAGGCAAAACTCTGTACAAATCTTCAGAGAAACCAAACAATTGACAACTATGTAGGACAAATATGTTAAGGACAGATGATACAAACAATATTTTTCTTTGGAAGAGACTTAATATCATGTCACAAGTTTAGACAAGAGGCCCATGGGCCACATCGCTCACCTACTCCCAGGGGATATGATTTGAACAAACCCGAATCTACACTACCTGAGGATACTTCCATATAAATATGATTTATTATGGCTTTGCTATTCTTGAGAAGAAGATTTTTGAAGAATTTTCCTATATATTTCTATATAAAACTTTGATCGGCCATTGTGGTCCCGCCCTACCCCCGGGGGTCATGATTTGAACAAACCTGAATCTACACTACCTGAGAGTGCTTCCGTAAAAATATGATCGTACATGCCTTTGCTTTTTTTTGAGAAGAAGATTTTATAAAGATAAAGAATTTTCCTATATATTTCTATGTAAAACTTTGATTGGCCATTGTGGCCCCGCCAACAAACTTGAATTAACACTACCTGAGGATGCTTCCCTATAAGTTTTATCTTTCCTGGCACAGTGGTTCTTGAGAAGACGATTTTTAAAACATACCATCAAAATTTCATTATTTCTTAATTATCTCCCCTTGAATAAGGGCGTGGTCCTTCATTTGAACAAACTTAAATCCCCTTCACCTAAGGATACTTTGTGCCAAGTTTGGTTGAAATTGGTCCAGTGGTTCTTAAGAAGTCGCAAATGTGAAAAGTTTACTTCGACAACAACGACAGGCAACAGACAAATTTTGATTAGAAAAGCTCACTTGAGCCTTAGGCTCAGGTGAGCTAAAAAGTGGATATTTTTTTTAAATTCCTAAGAATTTGAAAATGAAATAGACTTGAAAAATATTAGTAATATTTTAATATAATTACAAATATGGACAAAGTACATGCAATACAGGTTTACAGATGAAAACAAATTTCAGAATACCGGTATGTTATGTTAGTGCTAAAAGTGTAATATAAACTTTAGAAAATATACTAAGCCAGGTGAATTTTTATTAGGAAAAGCAGAAAGGTAAACGTCAGCCTATTAGATATTGCTGATTTTTGTCATTTTGTTTTACCTCATAAAATTCACCTGGCTTGGTATATTTTTTGTAAGTTTATATTACACCTTTAGCACCAAGGTTAACATATTTTGAAATTTGATTTCACCTGTAAACCTTTACCGAGAGTATTTGGTCTATATTTGTTTTTTTAAATTGAAATATACTAATATTTTCCAAGTCTTTTTCATTTTTCAGTTCATAGTAGAAAAAAATTGTAAGAATTATCCCCTTATCTAAACTTGTGACATGATATTAAGTCTTCCAAAGAAAAAAAAGTGTATCATCTGTCAAACTAAAACACACAATAATGTCATGCAATTCTAAAACTCGTAATCGACCAATGTTTGATAGGGATGTTTGGGTGTGGAAAAGTTTCAGCACAGACTGATGACGAATAAGTGCCGCACGTGCCGTCAGAGTGCTAGGTGCTAATAATTTTCCCAACTATAAATGGAACTGTTAAATGCCTAAAATCGCCATGTGAACCCGGTGCATCATAGATCAGACCAGATCACAAATAATTATTTCACTTTGATATAAATAGATTTTACCTTTAGTGGTTAAGTCCCATTAGTTTTAAATTATATATATATAATTATTTCTTCGTTACTTCTTGTCTGAGCCTTGATGTAAATAAAACGGCGCGAACATATAGATTCAAGTTTTATTCCAAACAAACAGGCAGCTATGACTTACATGTAATAGTGGGGGAAAGGGCAATTCCTCAAAGAAACCGAGCTCACTGCCCACCCTTTATTAAAGGCAAAGGCCCACGGTGAGTGAAGTATGGGCCAGATTGGGCCAAGGAGAGAGAAAATGTGCTCCAGATAAGAATTTTAACAGAGATGCTATTTTTGACCTTGATCCCTGACCTAGAAACTTCGCACAGCCATTGCCAGCAGTATAAGCCACATTGGACCGAGGGAGAGAAGATACTCTGCGGACAAGGATTTTTCATATCATTCTGCTATGATCTTAACATTAGACCTAGAAACATGGTTCAAGGTCACTGCACACCATTTACCCAAAAACACTCTTTTTGAGCAAGATTGGGCCAAGGAGAAAAGATATACTCCGGACAAGAGATCTCGGACGGACAGACTGATCATCAGTCACTATAGGGCGCCCGCAGAGCGGGACCCAATAAATGGACAATCTTTAAAAAAAAAAAACCACAGTATTCTTTAAACAAAACGAGTAAAAAGATCGCTTAGATGCTTGTTGTTCTTTAAGATGGTTATACTTTGCGTTAACAGTTAAACTTTTTAGCTCACCTGAGCCGAAGGCTCAAGTGAGCTTTTCTGATCAAAATTTGTCCGTCGTCTGTTGTCGTCGTCGTTGTCGGCGTAAACTTTTCACATTTTCATCTTCTTCTCAAGAACCACTGGGCCAATTTCAACCAAACTTGCCACAAAGTATCCTTAGGTGAATGGGATTCAAGTGATTCAAGTTTCTTCAAATGAAGGGCCAAACCCTTTTCTTAGGGGAGATAATTATGAATTAGTGAAAAATTAATGGCATTTTTCAAAAATCTTCTTCTCAAGAACCACTGGGCTAGAAAGATGAAACTCATGTGGAATCATCGTCAGGTAGTGTAGATTCAAGTTTGTTCAAATCATGACCCTCGGGGGTAGGGTGGGGCCACAATGGCCGATCAAAGTTTTACATAGGAGTATATAGGGAAAAACTTTAAAAATCTTCTTCTCAAGAACCACTGGGCCAGGAAAGATGAAACTCATGTGGAATCATCCTCAGATAGTGTACATTCAAGTTTGTTCAAATCATAACCCCCAGGGATAGAGTGGGCCACAATGGGGGATCCAGGTTAAAATATTAACATTAAAATATATATTTAAAAAATCCTCTCAAGAATAGCAAAGCCATTAAGAAATTAACTCATTTTAATAAATGGAAACATTCTCTAGTATATTAGATTCAATTTGTACAAATCATAACCCCCAAGGGTAGGGTGGGGCCACAATAGTGGATCAAAGTTTTACATAGAAAAATAAAGGAAAAAATCCCAAGAACAGAAAAGCTATGTTAAGTCATATTGACATTCAAGCATCCTCATGTATTGAAGATTTAAATTTATTCAAATCATGGCCCTTTGGGGTAGGGAGGGAAACATGGGGAATCAAATTCAAATTATTATGAAGTTATATATAGGAAGAACATGTTTTTAAAAATCTTTTAATCAGGAACAGCAAAGTCATATGCTGTAGTAATATGAAGACAATTTCAAGTAGTATTAAAATTCAAGCCCCCCCCCTTCAGTGAATCTTTCAGTTCTGATCTGATTTGTAATTTTTCCTAGCTGATTTGCTCAGGTGAGCGATGTGGCCCCTGGGCCTCTTGTTATTATATGATTTTAAGGTATTCAATCCCTGATAGGAACAAATTCAATGAACTTGAATACATAACATATATGTAGGCATTGAATACTCAGTTTATTTAGACATGCTTCCCATTTATTACTATTAGTAGGTGTAGTGGGATGTGTCCTAATTTATGACCTTGAATTTTGGTAAGTTATCTCCCCTTTTTTAATGAATGAAAAAAAAATCAATTTTAAAAACTTTAGCCTGTAAAAAAATTGTTTACAACTATCATTCTATTTTAAATGTTTCAATGCATCTTTCCACCGCAGGATTTATTGAAATTCAAATTATCTGAATTTTTATTCTGAAAAAACACTTTTTTCATAGACTTCAATGCAATCTTTGTTAATGAACTACTGCTTCATTAATGAATTTTTTAAAACTTTCTCGCAGGCAATCCTTTTCCACTATAAAATGCTTTAATATAGTATCAAAGTATTATGTACCTGACGGGCATTTAAGGGTAGGGAATTTGGTCCCATTAGGGATGGAAATCCTTAATCAAGACTTGATATTCCTGTTTCATCAACTTGTTTGTCAATAACGTACCTCGTCTTAGCAATGTTTTCGAGGTCCGTGTTTGCTCTGCTCCTGATTTATATTGTTTAATGGACTTTAGAAGGAATACTTTTCATTATCTCCATATATTTCACCAAAGAGTTTTCATTTCAGGCTTTCTGGAAATCCAAACTCATCTCAATTTCAGATACTCCAGTGGACACTGTCATGAAAGTACATCTTTGAATGGCATTGAAATTTTCCATAGGCAATTGCTTTATGCCATGCGCAAAGAAGGTGAAAGGACATACATTAACCAAGAAGGGAAATATCAGTATGAACCTTCCACATCCCTTGAGTCGATACAGAAATACTATGGACTTCCAGAGAATAATGGGTAAGAAAAATACAAACAAACATCAAAATTCACGTTAAACAATCTTGTTTAAAGTTACATCATAGATGCCAAAGACTAGATTAATTTTTTTTTAATCCTGATAAATAAAAAATCGTTTGAATGAAATATCCTTTTCTACATAATATAAAACAATATTGAACATTACGTATTGCAAATAATAAGAGTAACTGCATGAAAGAGCAAGATGCATTTAACATATTTGTATCCAAAGTAGGGTATTCCCACTAGAAATTCAATTGTGAAGTATGAAAGTTGGCCAAGGGTAAATTAAAGTTTATTCATAAGAACGGAAATCTCCTAGGTCAAGGTCAAAAATTCAAAGTTGTTGGTTTCCAATAAAAGGTAGGTCTACAAAGAATACAGCTCAACAAACTTTTTAAACTCATATGGTTTTCAGCACAAAATAAGGTCACATACTTTTAAAAATATTTTATAGCATAATAGCAAAAGTACAAGGTATTGACCATGAACTGTATTTAATATCTTTTGTCAAGGTTACACGCCCTTGAAAAAACTTGAAGGGCCAAGGCCCTGGCCAGGTAACAGTCCGGATCTCAATCCTATCGAAAACGTTTGGGCTAACATGAAAAGAGAACTGTCCAAGAAATTACCCTCTAAGAAAAAAGACGTGGGAACAGATACAACAAATGTGGTACACAGTTACGAAAGAATTTTGCATGGACCTTGTTCATAGCATGCCTGACAGAATAAAAGCAGTGATAAAAGCAAAGGGTGGAGCTACGAAATATTAATTGTATAATGAATTTATCATCCATTTAGAGAATAAATAAATTGATTTTTTTCCATCTAAGTCCATTTAATTGCCTTTTTATATAACGGAAGTTTTTACCAATGTGACCTTATTTTGTGCGGAAAACCATGTGAGTTTAAAAAGTTTGTTGAGCTGTATTATATGAAGTATAAAAGTTCTGGTATCAACTGTTCAAAAGATATGTCCAAAGTAAAAGTTCGGAATTTTTATGTGAAAGTGGGTCAAACTCCAACGTCAAGGTCAAAAAATCAAATTTGGTGGTACCCAGAGAAAGGTCCTATCACAAGGAATATAGATGTGAAATTTGAAAGTCATAGCTCCACTAAATCAAAACTTATGGGCAAGGTTAAAGTTTTCGCAGACAAACAGAGACAGACAGACGGACGGACACGACAAAAACTTTATACCCCTCCCCCGACACTTCGTTTACGGGGGGATAAAAACATTGGCACGGAACATGTCGGAAACACCAACAAATCAATCCACAGAAAATAGTGTCTCAGATTTCTAAGGGATGACTTATACTTAATGTACTGTGAAGTGTAAGATTACTTCAAATCAAGAATTTTAGCTCACTTAAACCAAAAGCTTGTCTGATTAATATTTTGACCGTTGCCTTAAACTTTTCACATTTTCATCTTCTTGTCCAAACCATTGGGCCTATTTCAACCAAACTTGTCACAAAAACATCCATCGGTGAAGGGAATTTACGTTTATTCACAAAAAGAACCACGTCTTCTTCCAAGGAAAGATTAAGAATTGTGAAAATTTTGTGCCTTCTACTAAAAATTTGCACAAGAACCCCTGGGCAAGAAGAGATATAACTTACGTGAAAGCTTTCATACATACCCTTTAAGAGTCAGTCCGCGAGAAAACCATGCAGAACTGTCCAAATGGAAGGTTAGCCATATCTTAATGAAATTTGGTGGGAAGTTAGACTTTATAATACGTTATTCAAAAATGACCAAAAAAATTCCCATCATTCAACATGGCAGCCGTAGGCAGCGCCACCTCCTTTTTGCACATTTAAGTGCAAATGCACTTAAAAAATTCAAGAAAAATGGTAAAATTCACATTTGCTTTATTTTACTCAAAATTAAACTTGCATTTCCATTAAGGTATTTTTAAGTAACATAAGACTATGTTCTTTCAAAATTGACATTTATCATAATCAAATACGCAATATATCAAAGGGCAGACAACTCTTGAAATTTGGCATGATGCCAATTTTCAAGAATTGCCAAAAGTATTACAAATTTAATGCCCCAAATCTTTCAAGACCAATCTTTGAAATTAATTTTTTTGACTTTATTGTACAAATATAACTCTAAACATTATCTTTGCACAATATTGAGCTTGGGAAATAATAAATAATTGAGATATGGGGATTTACAAATTGCCAATTTTCGAAAAAAATTGCTCAAACTCAAATGGGTCACAAAGTCAAATATAGTATTTTAAATTATAAACAATTGTTGTTAGATATTGAAACATGTAACAAATTTCTTTGAAATAATAATTAAGATTAAAAAATATTAAAATTAAAAATAAAATTCAACTAATTTGTCAGAAATTACCCCTAATATGAGGATTTGCCAATTGTTTAGAAATGAAAAAAAAGCATAATAAATTGTATTGGCTTACTTGCAATTTTTCATCAATCATATGAATATTCGTGTTCGCTACATTTTGTAAGTTAGTTTCTCTTTAATGAATAAAAGGAAAAAAGTATTTAAAGGATGTATTCACTTTAACAAAAGAATTGACCTATAGGAGAGAACAATTTCCCGGAAAAAGTGACATTTGAAAATCAATCTTTATTTGTTGTTTTCTACGGTATATGTCTAAATTTTTCAAATATATATTTTATACCTAAAATTTATCATTTACAACTATACAATAAACCTCCAAAGTTGACCGAAACACCATTTTGACCGTTAAAGCGTTGGTTTTTGCATGAATTTTGGCCTTGAAGTCTTTCAGGGCAGGCCTGCCCCTAAATGAAATTGTGGTATTTTGATAGAATAGGATGTAAGGAATAATTTAAGATAAGATTTTTTTAGGGGCACCCCTGCCCTGGGGTCGAAATTCACAAAAAAACCTTAAAAAAAAATAAGGAAACCTGATTTTCATAATCTGCTTTAAATTGATGTCATTCATTCTTACAGTCAGACTAGCTCAGTCGATATATACGCTGACTTTTACATCTTGGGTACTTTCTTTTTAAAGTCGGATGGTTCGAATCCACCTGGTACAACACTTTTAAAGTTTTAAATTTCGCCTTTTCAAAGACTATTTTAATTTTTTTATAGATATATTCTTGATATAAGAAACACCAAAGAGATATCAAATCGTAACAATCCAATGTACAGTTGTCAATCAGGTGGAACTAACCTCAGTATAAACACACTTTCTCCGAAGACAAGAATAACTCACTATGTGTTACTCAATACAGGTATTCTTGGCAGCATTGAGCTGCGATGAATTTCAGTTGTATATATTCCTTAGAATTCAATCACTATGATTTTGGCTACATATTTCAGTAAATGCACTCCCTTGGATTTCATTTAGGCCTATATAATTTGCACACATTAATGACATGTTTTATTATATCCACGGATAAATAGCCTAGACATTAAGAATAGAATTTCAGAGACAGTAGACATTACCTTTATGCACAAAAGAAGTAAAGACATATCAATTATTACATTTGGAGATGACAAACTCAGAAAATCAATGAAAGGGTTCCTCCTACCTCTACTCACTGACATAAAGATTTAGGAAAAACAAATTGTTATATGTATTCAGCCTAATGTCATTAATTGGAACGGAAATCGACAAGCTTTTTGTAGAAAAAAAAATCCAAGCCCGGCCCTATAGGTCAGATCCCTATTTATAATGAAGTATTCCTTCAAACGGACTCTATTTCAGTATCATTCATATAAATTTTGAGACTTGAATATATAACATTTGAGCCTTCAGTAAGTTGTTTGCTTTCTGCCAATTTTAAATTGGCGCAGTCCTATAAAAATACTGACAGGAGATGTTATACAAAATACTCCATAAAGGAGTTTAAGAAAATGAAAGATGCTGAAGTTTACTCTTATCCCACCTCCCGAATCAAACAATTGTCTTCTTTTTTTCGCTTAGAAAAATCTTTTCAGGTAAGTTTAATTTTACACCCCCTCCCCCCCCCCCGACCCTTTCAAAACTGTTTCTATGTCACTGCTATGACCTTGATTTTCGTGAATAAGAGATTTTATGAACATGAATAAATCAACTTGTATTAAATAATGGGGAATTGTTTATAAATTTGTGTATTTAAAGTGATTTCAAAAATTCCTTTATCTTCTATCAAGTACTATCGTAGTTGAAATCCAAACGAAGTATATTGGACCGAATTATCTTTAAAACCAAAATGGTAGTATAAATAAGCAAAATGTTCGATGATTACAATATCAGGGTCTGGAGGATTACTAACAACAATTATGAGGAATGTTTGGTTGTGGAAAAAGCGAAAGAATATGTTAGGAACACACGGTTAGTAATATTTTGAGATTACATTTGAAAAACATGGAGAAATAAATCGAGAACCGAGCGCACTTTTTTGTGCGCAATAAATATACAGTTTTTTCAATGGGTGGCACTGTAGCTCTCCGGTCTATCAATATATTTTTTCGGAGAGCTACAGATCTGCAGCTAGAATTTTGCATGGTTTTCTCGCGGATTGGCTTTTAATCACATTTGTTTATATAATAACGGCTGGGCCACAACGGGGAAGCAAAGTTTTGCATAGTAATATATGGAAAATGTTTTAAAGTCGTCGCAGAACAGCAAAGTCATCAGTAATATTATTATTATAGAAGCATCCTTAGGTATTTTGGATTCGAATTCTTCCTTATCTCGACACCTGGGGGTAGGGCAGTTCAACAACAGGGGTTCAAAGTTTACCGTAGGAATATATATGAAATGTCTTAAAAAATCTTATAATTTAGTATTAAGTAGTTTAGTTTTCTACTTAAGTATTTTCTTTGACCTTAGGAAAGTTTCAGAGAGCTACAAGTCTGCAGCTACTTTTGAGAAAACTTTTCTTTTGATGACATCAAATTTGACCACGTGACTTTGACCTTGGAGTTTGACCCACTTAAAAAACTTTATCCTTGAACACACTTTTTAACCGTTAGCACTAGGACTTTCATATTTCACAGATGTACTCCTTGTGAGAAGAACTTTCAACAATTTTGACCTTGGAGTTTAATTTGCATTTGAGAAATTTTAACCCTCGCCAAAAGCTGTCATACGAGGGCATCAATGTTTCACAAAGATATCTTGTTTTCATACAGCTACACCGATCACGGTAGCCTAGTGGTAGAGCGTTTGCTTTGTGATCGGGAGGCCCGGGTTCGATTCTCGTTCGCGGCGCCGCGTCATACCTAAGACGTAAGCAAAGGTAGTGACTGTTCCTTCGCCAAGCGCTCGGCACTAGAAGTGAAAGTCACGGGTCTTTCGGATATGACCTTAAAAATGTAGGTAGGCGCTGGCACGATAAAGTACCCTCACTGCTCAATGGCCCTGAGTGCCGAGTATAGGTCTAAATTTGAAGCCCTTCACCGGCATACGGTGACGTCTCCATATGAGTGAAAAATTCTCGAGAGGGACGTTAAACAATATACAATCAATCAATCATACAGCTACATGTATTTAAACAAGGGGCCCAGGGGCCACATTTCTTACCTGTGCGCTGGGTATGTAAAACTAAAAGCAAAAATCAGTTCAGTAATGAAAATTTTGAATATAAAAGTTGGTTCAAGTGGGATCATGATTTGAACAAACTTGAATCTACACCATATGAGGATGCTTCCATATAACTATGAAAATTTTTAACTATGAAGATTTTTAAAAATTTTCCCTGTGTATTCCTATGTTATACTTTGAGCCTCCATCATGGCCACGACCTACCCCTTGGGGTCATGATTTGAACAAACTTGAATCTTCACAACCTGAGGATGCTTTCACATGAGTTCCAGCATTCCTGGCCCAGTGGTTCTTGAGAAGAAGATTTTAAAAGATTTTCCCTATGTATTTCTATGTTATACTTTGACCCCCATTGTGGTCCCATCCTACCCCCGGAGGTCATGATTTGAACAAACTTGAATCTACATTACCAGAGGATGATTCTACATGAGTTTCAGCTTTCCTGGCCCATTGGTTCTTGAGAAGAAGATTTTTAAATATTTTACCTATATGTTCCTAGTATGTAAAACTTTGTTCAGTCATTGTGGCCCCGCCCTACCCCCGGGGGTCATGATTTGAACAAATTTGAATCTACACTACCTGAGGATGCTTCCACATGAGTTTCATCTTTCTTGTCAAATGGTTCTGGTGAAGAAGATCTGTAAAGATTTTTCCTATGTATTCTTATGTTTAACGTTGACCTCCCCCCCCCCCCCTCCATCATGGCCCCACCATACCCCTTTGGGTCAAGATTTAAACAAACTTGAATTTACACTACCTGAGGATGCTTCCACATGAGTTTCATCTTTCCTAGCCCAGTGGTTCTTGAGCAGATCTTTAAAGATTTTCCCTATGTATTCTTATGTTAAACTTTGACCGCCAATTGTGGCCCCATCCTATTCCCGGGGATCATGATTTGAACAAACTTATTCTACACTACCAGATGATGCTTCTACATGAGTTTCATCTTTCCAGGCTCACTGGTTCTGGTGATTAAGACCTGTAAAGATTTTACCTATTCCTGTGTAAAACTTTGATCAGCAATTTTGGCCCAGCCCTACCCCCGGGGGTCATGATTTGAACAATCTTGAATATACATTATTTGAGGATGCTTCCACATGGGTTTCAACTTTCTTGGCCCAATGGTTCTGGTGAAGGAGATTTTTAAAGGTTTTCCCTATATTTTCCTATGTTAAACTTTGACACCCTCCCCCATCATGGCCCCACCATACTCCTTAAGGTCATGATTTGAACAAACTTAAATCCACACTACCTGAGGATGCTTCCACATGAGTTTCATTTTTTCTGGTCCAGTGGTTCTCGAGAAGAAGATTTTTAAAAGATTTTCCCTATGTATTCCTTTGTTTAACGTTGAACCCCCCCCCCCCCATAATTGCCCCACCATACCCCTGGGGGTCATGATTGGAACAAACTTGAATTTACACTACCTGAGTATGCTTCCACATGAGTTTCAGCTTTTCTAGCCCCTGAGAAATCTGAGATTTTTAAAAGATGTCAATAATTTTTCACTATTTCATAATTATCTACCTTTATGAGAGGACGAGGCCCTTCATTTGAACAAACTTGAATCCCCTTCATCCAAGGATACTTTATGGCAAGTTTGGTTGAAATAGGCCCAGTGGGTCTTGAGAAGAAGATGACATTGTGAAAAGTTTACAACGGCGCCAACAACAACGACAACAACAACGACGACAGACAACGGACAAATTTTGATCAGAAAAGCTCACATGAGCCCTCGGCTCAGGTGATCTAAAAAAGAGCAAATAATGTTTTATGCTGGAAATAAAATATGTACTATTACTTATTAAATTCAAACTTATTTTTACCCAGAAGAGATCAGACATGGGAATCCTACATATCAGAAGTTGTTTACTCAGGTGTGTCTCTCATAATAGGCACGCCTGCATTAGTATCCATAAGAAGAGATGTGGCTGATATGGCTGAGGTTGTAATGAAACCAGTAGATGAAAGTAAAGGATCAACAATTGAAGCTCTTGGTGGAAGTAGTAGAGAGGGGTTCGGTAATCAAGCATCAGATAAGGACTATATGTTATGGCTGAAAAATCACCATCTTATATTTGATTTGAACCATGCAGATCAATATGACACAGAAAAATGTACACTGATTCTTATGGAGTTTTCTAAGGAGCGTCCTGGATTTGCTATGCTACGTCTCCTGACACATACATACGCAGATACCGTGGCAAGATCGTGCATCATAATCAAAAATGGATATTATATATCAAGTTCATTATACAGAAAAAATACATTATATATAATTAACAAAGATTCCTATGAACATGGGCCCTGTGCAAGAAGTGAGGATATTTATACGAAATTCGATTTTGCGCATTCTTTCACTTGTAAACTCTGGCCACCTATTGCTACTTCTTTTGCTCTGAGATGTCAATCTTGTGCGTGGCCACCAAATCAAGTTTTAATGGATATCATCAACTCGGGTTGCCATGTTGTACCTATAGGATCCAAAGGAACACCACTAGAAGAAATTGAATGGAGGATTTCATTCTCTCTTGCCGAACGCAAACTTGTTTTTTGCATGAATCATTCTCAGCTTATGTGCTATGGATTGTTGAAATTACTTCTGAAAAAGGTTCTGATTATAAACGATTCAAATGGAGAGCCCCTTCTTTGTTCATATTACATGAAAACAGTTTTATTCTGGGTTATTCAAAATAATCCCGAGAGAGACTGGAATCCATCAACTTTGTTGTCGGGATTCCGGTTGTGTGTCGATTACTTAAAGTCGTGTGTGTATGATGGTAATCTTCCAAACTTTTTTGTTCCTGAAAACAACCTGTTCATTTCTAAAGTATTTGGAAATTCACAGCAGATATTGTATGAAAGGCTCGTTTCAATTGAAAAGACTATGTGGGTGTCACATTGCCACTTTATCTTAGACTATTTACAGGGGCAAGACATTTGCAATAAACAATCTGAATTGAATTTTGAACTCTATAAAGAAATTTTTTCTCAAAATATGTTTGGGATGCTTACCCGTAAAGACGAACTTTGTTTCACTGTTCTACAATCTGCAGTCCGGTACTTACATGTTTCAAACCAAAGTCTAAGACGTATTGCTGTCCAGAATTTTACATCATCAATCCTCAGATATACTGTTTTTCAGTTATACAATATAATATTAAGTGATAATCATGTTGTGGAAGATATCAACGACTCGGGTTGTCATGCTGTTCCGAAAAAAACCAACAAAAGTAGATGGAGAATTATGCGTGCTTGTTTGAAACTTTTAAATGTCAGTACAGAAATGGGATTTTGTTCTGATAAGATCTATTTGGCATTACTTTTATACTTAATGGGTAAAAATTTGGTGGCAATTAAATATCTCGAAAACATTAAAGACACAATGGCAAAATCTAACTTTGTCTGTCGTGAACATTTCAATGAAGAAAGGTATATTGAAGAGATAGGAAGACTTTCATGGAGTGAAAAAAATAGCAAAGCTGTAGCTGTTGACTTTATATTAGATAATTCATTTATTATGATAAAAGAATTAGAATTAGAGCTCAGACTGACATCAAATTCAACTATCGCTATACCCCCCTATGTCATGACACACATGTTGTTAGTGCTGTGTTACCGGAATGACCGTCAAAGACAAAGAGAATCTCTTACAGAACTGTATTTTCTCCTCCATGCTAACATTGAAAATTTTATTCCTAAAGATTATAGAGACATATCATGGCAGATTTTGGGAATCTGCCAAGAAGTTTGTGGGGACTACCACGAAGCCCTCGTGTCTTATCAAAACGCTCTTAAAGAAATACCATACAATAAAATACAGAAGGCAACTCAGTATAGAATTGAACACTTACCTCCAAGAGAAAGGGAGGGAAATGTTACATGCTTATATACCAGATGTCCTGAGTAAAATCGTTTTTCATGTGCAGGGTCATAAAATGTCCGTTCAGAATGTTTATAACAGTTTAAAAAGTTTACTTTTATACGATAATATCGGAACACCAAACTCTATTTTCTGATTTGTCATCATATTTTTTTGCTGTTATTCTTGTTTAGCATATGTTTGTTCGAATTCTGTTGAATAATTGTAATTGTATAGCAGATTCAACAAGTAGAAGGATTGCTGTCGAATAAGAATGAATTCGTCGAAAATAAGTCGAATAAAAAAGTGTTGATGTACTAAGATTAAATTAAAAGGTATACGTATATATTGTTATACATGACTTGAAAAAAAGTATTTTGCTTATAAATACTTTTGAAGTATAAATTTTCACAAATAAAAGTATATCTGCATTTATTTTTTGTCTTCCAAAGTGATGTAATTAGTATATTTATTTACATTTACTTTGTTTGACCCTAATAAAAAGCATTATGATATTACAAGTGATAAATACATATAACACACAAGACCTAATCACCAAAGTCTGTCTGGCGTATGAATACAGGGACAACGCCGTTACTGTTTAAACAAAGCGAAAAATTTATGTCTGTTATACGATTTATTTGTATTTCTTTGTTGCAATAATATAGTTTATCATTTTAGATTGAAAAAATAATAAAATTTGATTATTGTTATCTGTTATAAGGCCATTCCAAGTTTTTTCTCTGTTTAGCGTCCACCCATCTTTCAAAAATCTACCTACCTATTCGCAAAAAACACACAAACCAAAACATAAATCACAGGCGTAAAGTCATAAAAATGACGCCCTTCAAATGATTTGATCTAACTAAATTGCATTAATAGAAGAAATATCTATTCTTAAGCAAAAACAAGGGATTAAATGCATAAAATACACCCAATATAACTTACTGTACAGAATTACTTGGAGAAATGACAAAATTAAAAAATTTCGACTAAATTTTTCAATTTCAGGACTCCTGATGTTGTGTGTTTTTTCTTACATGGGGTGTCAAAAACCAAGGCGCACGCGGACGGTAAACATAGAAAAAAAAACCTGAAATGGCGTAATATTCTGTTCTATCAATTGCAACTTACATGAAGGATAAGGCAGGAATTTTAAATAGAAAAATCAAAATTGCGGAAAATACAGGGGATAAAAAATGTAAATATAAGCATTGAATTATCATTTTTTGAAAGATGCAGTCTCATAACTGCAATGGTGTGTGCTAACAAATTTTCAAAATGCGCTAATTTGTGTGCACACACCATTGCAGTATGAGACTGCATCTTTCAAATCAAAGTACTGAAAGCACTCATGGGAGTTGAATATGGTGTAAAATAAAATCTTTGATCGGAAGGTTAAGTGAGTGAACAATATTATTATTTCAAATACAGACAACTGTTTCAGATTTTGAGTTGCTACAATCTTGAGAAAGACATTCAGAGACATTGAATAGCAAAAAAAAAAATGCATGGGCCATAATGCTTGCCTGCCTACATTAGTCCTTTTTTATACCCCCTGCTTGAAAAGCAGGAGGGTATTTATTAATTGCGATTTCCGTCCATCTGTTTGTTACGCTTTAGGTATACCCATCTCTTATCTGCAACTCCTCTTACACCACTGAATGAAATTTTTCATAGACTCTTTATTACATATTGCCGTTGTGCACCTTCTATTACTTTTTCATCCTATATTTTCATTTCCTATATTTCAACCCACTTTTTTTGGATTTCCCATTGCAAGACACTGCCATTATATTCATGTTAGAGGTTTTGATCATTTATATAATTCACTGCTCACAGTCTTCAAATTTGTAATATATTTTTACTTGGCACCTTTACCCATGTGTTATAAAAATTTCAGTTTCGCAGGAATAATATCAATGTTGATAAAATGTGGATTTTCACACAGCATCCTTTTAAGAGCTAACGGGTTTTTATATAAAACTTCTCTGTGAATATAAATGTATTTCAATTACACGAACATTACACATGGAGTATGTCAGAACTTTTTTGATATTATGAAGAAAAAAGCAATACCAAGTTAACAACAAATATTTAATGACCAAACATAAAAACAGTGCTATATGTGAGAGTTTGTGTGCGTAAAAATTATCTGGTATGTAAATGAGATTTTCCTTTTATTAAAAAAATATACATTTTGTTGTTTTTAATCGCGATTTTACGAAAACATCGGTGTCTGTTTTTGGTTTTAACATTTATAACATATAAATCCGGGACCGTCGGGCGTCGGGAAGACTAGATTTACCGCTTGCCGTCAGTATGTAGAGTTGTCGTTCGTATCCATTTCAGTGTATGACGCTACACTAAAAATGAGTTCCATTACGAAAAACTTTTGAGGTTCTTTATAATTTAGTTTTACTTTGAAAGAAAACTAATTACTCGAAATAAGATTACTTTATCATTACATTTACTTACATTTAAAATTATGAAAATAAGATCAATTCAGGAGAAAATGACATGAACTATTTGTGGCGGATTTTTATGCATGTTTCTGTTGAATATCGTCGGAGTAAATCGGTCGACACAGTAGCCTCGCTTTCGGCTCAATATAATCAACGTAAATTAAGTTGCGCATGTTAAATGCGTGATGACCATGGGAGATTGAACATAGTTCAACTCCCAAAAATGATAATTCAATGCTTAAATAAAACATACAGTGTGTATATATTATTAGGTCACCTGAGTAAAACTCAGGTGACCTATTATTATCTGTTTTCGTCCGTCGTCGTGCGACGTGCGTCGTGCGTTAACATTTGAACATTTTCAGCTTCTTCTCTGCAACCACTCAACCAATTTCAACCAAATTTGGCACAAAGCATCTATGGGTGAAGGGGAACAAAAATGTTTAATTTCACGATCCCAGCCCCCCTGGAGCCTGAGGGGTGGGGCCAAAACCACTAAAATTAATGCAATCTTTAAAAATCTTCTTCTTTACTCCTGGACATCAAGCAGTCAAACTGTTTGCATGATTGTAATCAGCATTGAGTCCTCTACCAAAATTGTGAAATTCATGGCCCTGGGGTCAGGGGTTCTAGTGCTAGGGCGGGGCTAAATTAGTATATAGTGAAAATGTATTATTTCTTCGAAAATCTTCTTCTCTGCTCCTGGGTATTAGATAAACCAACTTAGTACATATTTATGATGAGCAAGAGTGCCTCTGCCAAAATTGTGAATTTTATGGCCCCAGGGTCAGGGGTTCTGGTGTTAGGGCGGGGCTCTATTGATTATGTAGTGAAAATACATTATTATTTTCATCTCTGCTCCTGGGTATTAAGCAGATGAACTACTTATATAGTTATGAGCAAGGGCCCTAATCTTCCAGAATTGTGAATTTCAAGGCCCCAGGGTCAGGGGTACCATAGAGGGGGGGGGTCTGTACTTATATTCTGAAAATGAATGAATTGTTTGAAATCTGCTCCTTGGTATTAATCAAATATTTTTGAAAAGCAAGGATGCCTTATCAAAAATTGTGCGATGTGTTGATCTAGGCCTAAGGGTCAGGGGTTCATGTGTGGTAGGGGCATTACTGATTATTGCTGAATATTACTGATTAGTTGAAATGCATTTTTTGTTCCCCTACCCTGCCTATGGGTATTAAGTAACCAAACTAAGCAACTGCTAAGTGTATGGTTATAATGATCAATGGTGCCTCTTTCAAAATTGTGAATGCCATAGCATCTGGCTTAAAACATGAATCAAATTCAATCACTGAAAGTTGGAGCATAATGCTCAGGTGACCTATAAGGCCCATGGGCCTCTTGTTTTCTGTTTATCCTTCTGAACCCTTCAAAGGTTCCAGACATTAGTTGTTATGAAAGTTAACAAAGCAACAAATGAAGACATTGAAATACAATCTACATGTTTTAATCAAACAATAAAAAAAGCTATATGTAAACAAGAGATATACAAGCAACGCATCTTGTATATCGTAATGAACAAAATCCTAGTACAAAGGGTCATAGGAAAACCTTACTTGCATGAATCAATATATCGTAGGGAATTTCCAACATCATTATGGTTAATGACCTTTTGGTTTTGTCGAAGTAAAAATATACTACTCTAAGCGAAAACTGATTCTTTGAGATGTATTGAAATGTCTCTATTTAAAAATGGTTGATTTATCTTTATATATTTTTTTTAAAAAAGACCTTTGTATTTATTTTTTTTAGATGTAATTCATTAATGTGGACCTAGCTTTGGGGAAAGGAATAATTTCAACAAACCATAAAACTTGGATCTACACTTCCTAAGATGATAAATTAATGTCACTAATTATGATCCCTTGTTTCATTGAGAAGTATTTGAAATATTGCTCTTTGTCCTCATCCGTCGGCGGACATCGTCCATTGTGCGTTAATTTTTTTAGCTCACCTGAGCTGAAAGCTCAAATGAGCTTTTCTGATCACATTTTGTCTGTAGTCCGTCTGTCTGTAAACTTTTCAAATTTCGATTTCTTCTGGAGAACCACTGGGCCAATTTCAACCAAACTTACAACAAAGCATCCTTGAGTGAAGGGGATTTAAATTTGTTCAAATGAAGGGCCACACCCTCTTTCAAGGGGAGATAATTTTGAAATAGTGAAAATTTAGTGGCATATTTTAAAAATCTTCTTCTTAAGATCCACTGTGCCAGGAAAATTAAAACGTTTATGGTAATATCCTCAGGTAGTGTAGATTCAAGTTTGTGCAAATCATGGCTTCCCGGGGATAGGGCGGGGCCATAATGGCCGATTAAAGTTTTACATAGAAAAAATATGAATTTCATATTTTACATGTGTATTTCTTGTGACAAGACCTATCGTTAGGTACTACCAAAGACCTTGACCTTGGAGTTTGACCCATTTTTGTACACAAAAAATTTAAACTTTTACTTCGGTCAGACATTTTGAACAGTAAATACCAGGAATTTTATTATTCATACATGTATTCTATGTGGCAAGACCTTTCATTAGATACCAACAATTTCGACCTCTTGACTTTGGAGATTTCCGTACTTATGAAAAAAAATTTAACCTTGGCCATAACTTTTGAACAGTAAGGGCTAGTGCTTTCATACTTCACATATGTAATCCTTGTGAAAAAACCCTTCATTGGATACAAAGAACTTGACCTTGGAGTTTGACTTACTTTTAAAAAACAAACATTGATCATAACTTTTAAAGGGCCAGTGCTTTCATACTTTACATATTAAATCCTTGTGAAAAGACCTTTAATTTGATATCAAGAACTTTGACCTTGGGGTTTGACCTACTTTTAAAATTATTAACCTTGGCGGTAACTTTTGAAGGGTCAGGGCTGGGGCTTTAAAACTTCACATAATTATGTATTTTTTTGTGTTAAGACCTTTTATTGGATACCAATTACCTTGACATTTTGAATTTACCATGGAAATTTCCACACTTATGAAAAAAATTGAACCTTGGCCATAAATTTCGAATGCTCTCATACTTTCACATATCAGAGGATTAGTCACAAACTTAAAAGGGGGGGGGGCTCAAATCTAAGAAATACCAAAAACTTTTTTACAAGCAAAAAAAAAAAAAAAAAAAAAAGTGGGGGGGCTTAACTCCAGAAAATTCTTTGACAGGCAAACTCGAAATTCCTATTTCGTGGGGGGGGGGGGGGGGGGTAGTGGCCAAATTTTTCAAAGGCAAGTAACTTTCATTTCCAATTTTTTTCCACAATTCTTCGATATAACTATACTAGGGTCAAATAGGGGGGGGGGGGGAACTATCCCTTCAATGAACATTTCCTATAGTAAAGGTAATGTTGGGAAAAAATATATTTTATTTTGTTCTTCATTAAAAAGTGGGGGGGGGGGGCACAGACATACTCTTGCCCCCCCCCCCCCCCCAGATCTGAAAGTGGGGGGGCTAGTGCCCCTGCTGCCTCCCCCCCCCCCCCCCTGTGACTACGCCTATGCATATGTATTTCTTGTGAAAAGACTCTTCATTGGATACCAAGAATTTAGACTCCTTGACCCTGGAATTTGACTTATTTTTTTAAAGAAACCTTGACCATTACTTTTGAGGGGTAAGGGCTAGTGCTTTCATAATTTTATACTCAATCCATTCGACAAGATCTTTGATATCAAGAATTTTGACCCTGGAGTTTGACCTACTTTTAAAAATTTTTAGCCTTGGCCATATATTTTGAAGGTTTACGGCTAGGGCTTCCGTACTTCACATTCAATTTAAGTGTATTTGTGGCAAGATCTTTCATTGGACTGCAATTACCTTGATCTTGACCTTGAAGATATTTCGTACTTATGAAAAAAACTTTATCCTTGGCCTAGTTTCATATTTCACAATTGTATTCCCTGTGAGAATACCCTACTTTGTGTACCAAAGTATTTAAATTTGCATTTAAGAAAAGTTTAACATTCGCTATGTTGCCGTTTGGGGGCATCAGTGTTTCATAAACACATCTTGTTTGAATATGTAATCCAATTAAAAGTTTTGAAAATATTTACAAATAATGTATTTATTTCCATCTTTTTAGTGAAAAATTAAACATGTTTATATGGTTTTTCTTAATATTTTTATTTGATATTCATATGATGCAAATAGCAATTTTTTTAACTCTTAAGTATCTTATTTGCAAATATTTTTTTTTTTCCATTTTTGCGAAAAAATGAAATAAAAAGTAATAAGAATAATATAAAATAATTAAAGGCTTATATTGGCCTTTTAATGCCGAAATCATAACTTACATGTAACAGGTATGTTTGAAATATCTATGAAATAAATATAAGCATTCCTCCGTAAAAGTTCGTGTACTTATGCGATAAGATTAAAACCCTCTCAAACTAAGACGTTTTATCTAATCATTTAAGTTAACATTATCTTTTTTATCTACATATTAAACTATAAGACGCGCGCTTTATCTTTTAATTAATCGTCAATGTTTTTGTAATGGTGTACATGACCACGCGGCGCAAACCCAAACAAATGTAATAAAAGATTTCTCAAAATATATTTATAATTAAATATACATAACGTTAGGTGAAGTGTAACCAAACAATATTCCAAATGATAAGGAAGGGGGTATTTATAGTGATCGGTATGCATAATGGCTTTATGTAATAAAGAATCTGTGAAAGTCTCAATAAATTGTTTTCAATCTATACTATGGCATTTTATTGATATTAAGGAGCTTTTTACAAAAAAATGCTGCAAATTGTGCAAAATGTAAATTTCATTATAATGAGATGGTTTTGGATGAAATGTGTGTATAGATTTCATCAGAATGAGTTAATTTGCATTTTATATTATAGGCATTTTATAATGATAAGGTGCTTATGCAGAATATGTTGTAGGCCTAGATACGGAAAATGAAAGTATTTCATCATGATGTGCATATAATAAAAATGCACTTCTTCATAATGAAATTGCCATTGTATGTAATGTAAATCCACTTCGTCATAATGAAATACCCACAGCATGGATTATAGAAAATAACAACCAGTTATCAAGCTCAAAATTACAATGAAACATACAAATTGGATAGAAACAGGTGTCTTAAAGGAGTAAGCATCCCTTGTTGACTAGCCACACCTCTCATGATGGGATAAACTGAAAAAAAATCTGTAGGCAATTCAGTGAGAAATTAATGGTCTTATAATTTGTACGAAAAAACATCAGTCAACATTTTATATAATTAGGCCTACTTAATTTTAAAACATTAAATTGTAAAATGTATTTGCCAACAAGCCCATTGCATGGGCCATTGCATTTGCGAAATGCTGACTTTAAACATTACTTTTGATATTCGTGTATCATCAATACATTACATATCTTTACAATAATTTAGTAGGGTAATTTTCTTTTATTTGATTCAAAAATAGTTTCTTACATATTGGTACTGAGGTTAAATCTAAAAAATATTGAATAATCATACCTTTTAATAATATTTATTTTTGTTAAATTTTATCACTTAAAATTTACTTTAAATGCCTTGGAGTTTTCACGTATCCTTATCTGTTTAAAACCACATCTCAAATATGTTTTTTGCAAAATACTGATGTTCCTCCTTCGATGCTGTCAGTATTTTGGTGGGAAGAGGGAAAAAACTGGAACTATAGAACAAAGAGAAATCAGTTTGAATCGTTATACTTAAAACTAGCTGTCATACATGTGTGACTGAAAGATTTTCCTTTTTAAGGATCCTCTCCACACTGCTTAATTTTGTATAGTAATACTGACCAAAAATTTAATTTAAATACAATTTTAAAAAATATTAAAATTAAAATCTGCACTAGTACTGTATGGCATAATTTTGAAAAATCCATTCTTAATATTTTATTACACAGAGAGAAAATGAAAACTTTTTTCATGTATTTCATGGATTCCCTCCATTTGAGTGAGCAAATGCAATTTTTCTTTATCATCTCTTAAGTGTCTTTGAAGACTTTTTCTGGGTAAAAAAAGACAGGCTCCCTAAGTTAAAACTAATTTAGTTATCTTTAGAATATTCATTAATACATTTACTCTATATTTTCCTCAAAGTTAAAAAAAAAAGACAAAACAAACAACAACAACAAAAAACACTTTACGTCAGGTGTATAAGGGGTATTTAAAAGGAAAATAAAATTTTTACAACGATTGGTCAATTCAGTATATAACCTACATAAATTGCTTGAATGCAACATTATAGTTTAAATGTCAAATAAGGCAGATGTGTTTATTAGTTTAAGGTGCTTGGAGTTTCTTGAATGATTTTCGAATTAGTGGAAATATATAGTTACAGATAAGGTTGTATTTTTAAGATTCTATAATAATTATTTTTTTTTAAATAAATGTCTTATTTTCAGTTCAAGTAGTCGGACTGTTAAAAAAACAATAAAATTTTAAGCTTAAAGTCACATTTTTAAATATTATTTGAATGTCAGTTGAAGTATGGTACATAGTACATATTTGTAGTGTTTGTTTGAATTTATTGGCCTTTATATAGTAGCAGGTGAGATTGGTTTAGTTTGGTTGTGAGGATGTTAACCCACGCGTGGTCTTTGTAACTACATGTACATAAATATATAACATCAAGAAGACATATTATTTTGTAATGAAATATTTGCGGAGAAGCATCTTCATATGTTTCAATTTTTCCAATTTAATTTTTTTTTTTATCGTAGTTCACATTTAAATTTGAAAACTCAAATGTTTTTCGATCTTGATTGACATTGTGGCTTGTTTCGCAACAGAAAATTTGCCTGCAAATGGCATTTTGAAACTATTTGATTTTTTTTTAAATCGTTAAATTCAACGATGGCATTATCATGAATACAAATAAAATCATTGTTTTAGTTATAAATTTTTAGAAAACCGTTCACATGTTGAACTTGTGTAACTGCTTTGGCTACTATCAGATTTTTCTAGGTAATCAACTGTTGTTTCTAAATACACGGCCTATTGCCGCTTAATCTGAAAATCTTTACTGGAATGTCATAGCATGTTTTCGAGAAACAACTTTTTCTGCAAGTTGCTTTGTTCTACGATTATGAACGTCTGATTTTTTGGAAATATTTTGGAAATGTGATGAGACTTCGTGTTTTCCAAGAAGCCCAATCCCAAGAATAACTGGTGATTTAAATATCTGATGATTTAAATATCTGACTATATCAGTTTCAGTTTCAGTTTCTTAATTTTTTTTTTATATAAAGCAATCGGATCACCTCGCCCTTTAGCGTGCGACGGAAAAGGGCGAGGTGATCCGATTGCGGTGTATATATAGTCACGTTTTTTTTGTTCCTCTGAGACCTATCCTAACATTGATCAATTTATGAGATTGCAATGGTATAGTCAAAATCAAGATATTGTTTTTATATATGTGCCCATCATTGGAGTGACCACAGATATGTGCGAATTCAAATGTTTTAATCTTCTCATTAAAGATCTACATACGTTAGAAAATTGAATTTTCAAACAAGAAAATAAAACTATATTTTCTGTCACGTACGAAAAAGATAACCATATACTTCAGTAATATATGTGATAAGGAAATTCTTGTAAACGTGATTGTCTTGGCCAATTGGATTCTTTCTAACTTGTGATTTATAATTTATAAATTTACTTATTTATTTTTCATAATCTAGCTTTATAATAATAAGTTTTGGTTAGCACTATTGGGCTTCAGTACATTCTATATTTTTTCACGACATAAACTACCCTAGCTTTTTTTCTTTCTTTCTTTTCTTCTTTTTTTTAAGAATTTCTTTGCTGCATGGGAAGCCTTTTCATCAGCAATCAATTTTGAATGGGTTAAAAGATATCATTTGTGTTTATTCTGAAAAACAAAATTATTTGTAGATCTAGAGGTGAATATAATCACAGTATAAGAATCCTGTGGTTTCCTTGAATTCCTACAGCTCATTCAGAAGACAGTCATGGAGAATGACGTTTCAGAAAGGTAAAGTGGCAACCTTAATCTACTTACTATTGCTATATCGGTTTAAGAAGGAAATATTCTAAGACTAAAAAATCAATTTTATATTATTGCTTATTAGGTGAATTCATTTATGTCTTGGAAAACTGTAAAGAACTGGAGCGGAATAGTGTTTAAAACTCAATATAGTGTAAATATGACTTCAATGTTTTATACAATTATTCAATCAGGATGTAGAATGTTATTTTTATTTATCTTCTTGTACAAAAAAATTGGAGATATGAGCAGTTATCAAGCTCAAATGTCCTCTTAAACAATACAATTTCGGAGTATAGTAATTACAAGCCTCTAAAACACAAGAACAGGGATCAGATGCCATGGAGGAGTAAACATCCCTCGTCGATCGGTCACACCCGTCTTGTGCTCTTCGTCAAAAACGGTTAAATGAAAGAAAATCCGTTGATAAAAATTCAGAGTGTAAATAATGACCTTACAAGATTTTAAAAACGTCAGTCAGTATTCGACTTATTTAATGTTTAAGTGTATTTTCCGATAACAAGGGAGTGACCAAACGCTAAGAAATTAAGGATCGGCTCCGAGTGAAAGTGATATTGTATCTTTTTATGATAAGCAAAATGCTAGCTTACAAAAACCCAGTTTCTTACGTCTACATTATATTTACAGTGGCGTAGCATCGTTTTTGAAAGTGGGGGGGGGGGGCAGCCGGAGAAATTTTTTTTTTACTTACCTGAAAAAAATTGACAAGCAAAAAAAAAAAAAAAAAAGAAAAAGTTGAAAGTTGCCCAAAGGCGAAAATCCTATTTCGTGGGGGGGGGGGGCTAACTTTTTTTACAGTGTCAACTACTTTCAGTACCAATTTTGATACTTCATTTTCGGTACATCACTAAAACTCGGGGGGGGGGGGGGGCAACCAGGTTTTAAATAAACATTTGCTATAGTATAGCTAAGGCTGGAAAAAAAGTGGGGGGGGGGGGCAGGCCCCCCCTGGCCCCCCCTGTTGCTACGCCCCTGATTTACCTGTGAATACTAAGTATATCTACAAGATAAGATTCAAATAACTTTTTGCTAGATTTGAGACTCTTTTGCAGATCCCCGGGCCCATCAAAGATTGTTCGAGGAGGATTTGTTCTTCTGTTGATTGCCCTTTTATTGTACGCTATTGCTTTACCATCCCCATTCTGGATACACGGATCTGATGAAAAAAATATTACCACTGGAATAGAATTTACCAAAACAATAGAATTTACCTTTGCCAATAGAAAAGAATTTTCCAGCCTGGGAATCTGGTTTTATTGTACAAGTGACCATCAAACTTCGTGTACGAACTTCCTCGGTTACAACATGAATGGGCTTAATGGTGGTAAGAAGATTAGCACATACACATGTCATACATTTATAGTAAAAACAATAAGCCTTGCATAAATTTAACAATCAGAAAGAGACAGAATATAAGCAACAATAAATCACTAGTCTTTTTAATGTTTTAAAAACGTTAAATGTGATTCATTTAGTCTTTCCTTGGTCTTTCATGTTATTTGTATACAAACAAAAAAAATCAATTTTGGTTATCAATGGTTAAAAATCGTCAATTATCAACTTTTAACAAATATAATCGAGAAAGAATTTTTTTGGTATTAGAATGAGCTAAACTTTAAATTTAGTTCCATTCTTATGATAAAGAAAAATCTTTTTGATACATTTTAAAGCTTTTGTACTTTATGCATTTCATTTTTTTTTTTTTTTTAGTTTTGTTACGGGTTCTACAGGGAGTGTCAGGCACTGTGCTGCTTTTATTAATAATTGCAGTTGTCACACTGGGTATAAAAATGTGTCAGAGAAAAGATAAGAACGTGGCATTGGTAATAAGCATGATCACCAATGCTGTTGCAGGTAGGCGAAAGACCGTTATGCTACAATATCTTTAATTAGCTAATAGAGAATATTAAGGATTGAATGATCATTCCAAGCATTATTTGAATCAAAAATCTTGAAATATTAAACAAGAATCAAATAAATGTGTACTTTAAATTTAATTCATTGTTTGATTCTAATTGCAAACATTTCGTACTGATCGCGAGATTGTTTTTGCCAAACTTAAAAAGCAATTGGTAATCTAATAAATATACCTGTTAGTTTATATAATTGTAGCGATATAATCACGATATAGTGATACAAAGAAACATGTATACAAAGTCAAAGACCAGTACAGATCTCTTGAGCAGTGGCTGTTCCATCAAATAAAATTACTATGACGTACACATCAATATTACAATAATCTTTTTAATCCTACTTAAAATTATTGACTTTACAGATAATATACATATAAACAAAAAATGTTTTTCTTTGGCTGTTAGTACGGGAATTAATGTTGCAGTTAGTGCAGAGTTATTTATATGAACTTTTTTGCTTGATAAAAATAAATTTACTTGATAGTGCGCCCCTTCCCCGTAACATTTCTTTTGATTGGCCTTTTCCTAGATACTACATTAACCAGTCTTTTTAAAGAAAAAGTTACATCACAAATTACAAATCTAAACATTATTTGGTGAACAGTTGGGAGAATTATGATTTCTTTTTAGAATACATGGTAATATTTTAAATGAGCTAACATCTTTCCATATAAACCCAAAAAGCTTATCATCTACCATTATCTCTCTCTTGAAATTTATTAATTATGACTAAATCAAAGTCTGCAAAGATAGGAATATGTGTACATGTAATTCTAAAGGTATAAAGACTGTATGCATTGAAAATAAATAGTATTAGTTAATCCTTTGCTGAATGTAGATGATTGATAGTGATGCATAAAATGGCTAAATGTTATGTAACGTGTAATGTATAATGTAATAATAATTAGGTCCAATGCTTTGGCTTGTTTGGTTGTTTATAACATGTTTCCATTAATCTCCATGGTTAAGATAGAATGAAGTTTCCAAGATCGAGCTATCACAATAATTTTATTGAACGACTTGACCAACAAGCCTTTGCTAAATCTAGTACCGTCATTATGACATCAAGACAATAATATCTAGAAAAGAAAGGAAAGGGCTTACGAGAAATTTGGGATTTGAGGGATTGTTTTTTGTTTACAAAAGACAAATAATAATTTAATATCTGCTAGTTCCAAGACAAACTAACAATGTCAAGGTATTGCGATTTTGGAACGCCACGTAAACCCTTGACATTTCGCTTTTTAAAAGTTTCGCATATATGGTTACACATATATAGACTAACCAATGAGAATTTTTTAAACTATTTTTTTTCAAATGGCCCAACTCAAGAGCATATCTTTTTTGATTGTAAGGAGGATTATCTTCCAAATATTAATTCCCGATGTTTCGTTTATTTTAAAGTAGCAATTCACATATCCTACAACAGTCATATTTGTTCACAAAACTTATTTACAATAAAAGTTGTTTTCTGATTGGTTCCAGTCCTAGACCAGAAAAAAGTGAAATAGTAGCTTCTAGCCCAAAATTTAAATAGAGACTTATGCCAATGGTTTGTGTGGAAATCACAAAATCTTGACATTGTGAGGAGGACTTAATGACAATCGAAGAATTTTTCATCAAAAAATGTTCTATGTAATATATGTATGTTTTGTTTATTGCTGGTAATCGATGGTATATTTTGACCTTTGGTTGAGAAACGATTTATTTTTATTTTTCAGCCTTTTTGCTCCTCATTACAATAGCTGGGATAGCCGGAGGTATGTATGTTATCCAGACAATTGTTCCAGATGGTCGTCTCCATTTTTCTTTTTTCCTTGCTGTCGCTGCAGAGATTCTCTGTATTGTTGTCGAGGTCCTGATGTGTATCCAAAGATGTTCCGCTTAGATGGAATAATTCCGGTATAAAATAATTCCATTCATCTTAAGGGGGGGGGGGGACCTATGTCGTTCTACGTCAAAGCAGCGTTATGTGACGTCACAATAGCGACGTTTGTTTTTTACCTGTTCACTTTTGCAACTGTGATATAGGCATAACATTGTTAAAGTCAATAACGTACACAATTTACAAAAAAGAAAATATATTCATCAATAATAACAGTTTTATTTGATTTAGTTAATATTAGAAACTCCTTCGGTTGATAATTCATATCGATTTCAGTTAAGAAGAAATACCTCGATGATATGCTGATATATAAGTGCAAAAAGATTTATAAGATAAAATTTAGCAAAGAAAGCGACTTAAATCGGGGAAATATGTTTAATTTTATGTTTACCATTAATTGTATTTTCTGGATAAACTAAGAAAAAAAAATTAAGAAATGCACTTGTACCTATATTTGCTTATTGATTTATACCACATGTAGATTTTATTGTATAAAGTCATTCCTAGGTTCTAATAGGTGTTGGTTGTTGACGGGAAAATGGGGGGGGGGGGGACAGAATGATTACATAAAGAATGAGGAAGAAAAGAATTAATCTGTTTAAATTGTTTTTAATCAAAGCAAAATACTCGTTTTCGCAAAATAGTTTTATATTCAGGTGTTTGTCAATGCATACTTACCCTTTTTTTAGTGCAGAAAGGTCAATATTTATGACACAAGAGTACGAAAATAAAAGAAAACGTCATATTTCTCGTTTATTTTATCATAAAGGTATACTTTTTTCTTTGTTAAAATAAAGAGATAAATTATTTCTTTCAAAAAATATGAATTACAACATTTTTAGACAAAGACTTTTTAAGATATTGCCTGTTATGCATGTCGGAATTGTAAAAAATACGACAAGAAAAACGGGGTGATACTTACATTGTGCTCCTTTATAATTTTTCATGCGAGATGAATTACAATGAAGTTGCCTTCATTTTAAAGACACAAGTCATATACATTAAATACATGTTTATTTCGAATGTGATTTGACATTTTTGGTTCTTTTTAGCGCATATTTGGAGTAGAACAATAATGTCTTAAAATAATCTATTTTTAGCATTTCACACTGTTTTTGCACGTGCTCCTGTGTAAAAATAAGCATATAAAGGTATTGTTTTTAATACCTAAAAATTATGAGCAAGTGATCAGGAAAGAAATGTCAAAGTTTTGAAAATTTCACACAAAGACTTTTCGGACATAGGTCCCCCTTAAGCAAAATTAAAGTGAAATTTCATGAATTATATAAGATATCAGTAACAGTATATCCGCACAAATATAAGTATACATGTATATTATTGTATCACAAATATAAGTATACATGTATATTATTGTATCACAAATATAAGTGTAGATGTATATTGTTGTATCACAAGTATAAGTGTAGATGTATATTGTTGTATCACAAACATAAGTGTAGATGTATATTGTATCACAAGTATAAGTGTAGATGTATATTGTTGTATCACAAGTATAAGTGTAGATGTATATTGTTGTATCACAAGTATAAGTGTAGATGTATATTGTTGTATCACAAATATAAGTGATGTATATTGCTGTATCGTGTTTTTCTTACATTATTTTAAAGAATACCAAGATGATGTCGAGTAGAAAAAACTTCTAACAAGAATAAAAAAAGATGTTTAAAGTACTAGTATTAAATTGAGTATTAGTTGTGACTGTGACTTTTGCTTAAGATAACACAAACTACCTGTAACTATTTCTTGACAATGCTTGCAGAAGTTCTATATGCCAACATGAAATAAAAACTTTTACGACAAGTATGATATGTAAATCGTCTTTTTATAATGACCTCAACATTTCAAAGAAAACGTCAATCTTTCAAAAATGTTAATGGCCCTTTGTCCATGAATTCTTTTAAGATAGAGATGTTAATTTATCCATCAGGATTATTTCAAAAATACACATCAGAGCAGACCAAAACATCTAGTAGGATGGGATCAGGTGCCATTAAATGGAGAACATTCCCTGACAACCAGGCACGCCTGTCGTGTGTTCTTATTATTGAAAAATTTGTAGACAATTTGTACATTAATACAATTTATAATGGCTTACAATTTCTGAGTAGTATTAAAACACGTCCATCAGCATTCTACTAAATGAAAGATTGTATTTACTGACGACGTCATTGAACTGACCATAGACCTTGCAAAATGTTGACTTTCAACGAGACTATTGATATTCCTGTTTTATCTATTGTTTCTCAATAACTACTTTTTAAGAATTGTTCGTAACGTTGAACATCTCATGCGAATCGGTCAACCGAAAGAAAAAGACGAGCATATTGCTACACAGGTAAAGAAAATGGACAATTGAAAAGACATAACGTTTATCATAAAACTTTCAATTGGCTGTCGTATCACCAACAAGTTTATCTTTTAAAAAAGATAATTATGTGAGCTAGCACCTTAGAATTTTTTTAATACAGAAAGAAAGGTCCGTAATCAAGTGATTTATTTTGCTGAATTTTTTAATGTTTATCGAGTCTGGGGTGTGATAAAGTTATAATTTTTTGTGAAGTGTATTTTATAGACATATGGGTAAAGAAACAATGGGGGTGGAGTTTTTTTGTTGACCCATTGGAGTTTCCAGAGAGTTCCGAATGTGAAGATGTGAAGAAGCTTGACCCTTTAGGTCATCTTTGTCAAGAACTGTTTGGTAAAAAGGCATACACAGAATTTTTAAAAATAAATAATGTATTTGTCCGTAATTTTTAGTGTAAATCCTTGTTTATGGATTTTTTTCCTTGGCCTACATTGCCATGATTGCGAGCATTTAAAATATAGTTTTACTATAGTGAGGTCTTGAAAAAAAGTCTTTAACATAACTTTATCTTTTGCTTAGACTTAAAAAAAAACTCTCTTGTCTTTCTATAGAACAATCAGATAATGACTCGGGCTTTTCCGTCAGAAAAAAGGGAAAATTTGAAGTATTACAATTATGTAGTTATCTTTAATGTTTAAGATACACAGTAAATAAACAAAGTTATTTAAAGGTACTTGGACACAGATTTGAAGTTATTATTTTCTCTATAATATTACGACTTATATATTTTAAGACCATTTCACACAAAAATTAATTAAAAATCTTATTTCATTTAAAAGATATTGAAATTTCAAATTTTTCGGCGGGTTTGATTGACATATCCTTGCACTCTCACAAATTTAATTTTATTCTTAATCCTTAGGAAAAGTGGCAATCTCGTTTTGTATAAATGAAAAATATTACTACTATAATCCAGAAAATTCAGAGTAGACACGTTCGAAAGCAAAACAAACACACAATATATTGTCAGTCCGTGCAGTTGTGGGAAGCAGACTGTGACGATTGAACGCACCCGGTGAATTCTAAATATAAACAATAACAGAACTCGAGCCCTGTTTACAAAAACTGTGTACATAACACGAGTGTGCTCGATTTGCTAAACTCTGTACGCATCTCTTAGTTCGGAATGACGATACTTGTGAAGGTGTTTTGCTTTCTAACATTTCTACTCTGAATAAAATTATTTTTCTTGATAAAAGTTTTAATATTTCTCATTAAAACACATCAAAATTGCCACTTTTCCTAGGGATTAAGAATAAAGTTAAAATTTGTGAAAGTGCAAGGATGTGTCAATCAAACCCGCCAAAAAATTTAAAGTTTTGATAACTTTTAAATGAAATAAGATTTTTAATTAATTTTTGTGTGAAATGCTATTCAAATATATAATTCGTGATATTATACAGAAAAAATGAGAAAATATTAACTTCAAATCTGTGTCCAAGTACCTTTAATGATACAACGAAATTTTTATCGTACGGTCTATCTATAATAGTTTTCACAGTTTTCCCAGAATTCACGACCTTGAAGCCGAGCATGCCTATCTAGGAATTTGGACTAACGTAGTTGCTAGCGCTCGAGAGCGCTAGCAATAACGTTTTTTCCTTTCACAATATCCAAATATGAAACTCGTAATACGGAAGTATGGAACGCCATAGCTGTCTTATGTGGCTATTTCATATTATGCTGTGGTTATTTTATATGAAGATGGTGCTCTATTAAATTATGCTGTGGTTATTTTATATGAAGATGGTGCTCTTTTATATTATGCTGTGGTTATTTTATGTGAAGATGGTGCTCTATTATATGAAGATGGTACTCTTTTATATTATGCTGTGGTTATTCTTTATGAAGGTGGTGCTCTATTATATGAAGATGATGCTCATTATGTAAAGATGGTGCTCTTTCATATTATGCTGTGGTTATTTTATATGAAGATGGTGCTCTTTTATATTATGCTGTGGTTATTTTATATGAGGATGGTGCTCTATCATATTATGCTGTGGTTATTTTATATGAAGGTGGTGATGTGGTTATTTTATATAAAGGTGGTGCTTTATTATATTATGCTGTGGTTATTTCATGTGAAGGTGTTTTTTTAAGTGAAGGTGGTTTTAAAAATATATATATATTTAATGTCAAGATATTCCTCATAGTTTTGAAGATTAAGTTTAATACTGAGTTTAAGAGCTAATATCTCGAAAGGTTGAAAGTAAAACAAAAACTAGTGCCAGTAATTGGTTTAATTAAAATCATTGAATACACTATTGCTAATTCCTCTTTTTTGCCATTATGTACGTGGTTTCAGGTTGGTGTACTTTGTGTATAACTAATGTTTTCCTAGGTGTGACTAAATACACTCGAAAACATAAAAAAAAAGATTATAGCACGTTTTAAAAATGTCGTTTTACTGTATATAGGTATGACAGTTGCCATTTTCAGAAAATCCAGAGGGATTTGTTGTCTCTGTCATTCCGGGACGCCTCTATATTCTACGTAGTTATATTTGTCAGTTCCATTGCTTTCACTTTCAGGTCATTAATAATAAGTAAATATCAAGAATAATTGCGTTGCGTAGTTTCAAGAATCATCTATAAAAACTTTTGGAAAATCCCCAGAACTATAAACTTTTGTATTAGAATTAAAATTAGTTTATTATTATTATTAATATATTAATTGAAATATTCAATACTAAATTACTAATAATAAATGATTTTCCAAAATATTTTTAGAAAACAATTCTGACAAAGATTAATGATATTTAAATACTTATACAAGCTCTTTTTCTTAAGTAGTAAAATAAGATCGATATTAGAAAATAAAAATGATGTTTAAAGTATCAATCTGAGTATTAGTTGAATTTTCCTTAAGATAAGAAAAAATTACATGTATTGTAACTAGATCTTCACAATGTTTACAGAAGTTCCTCAAACTTCTCGGACAACGGAAAAAAACCCGGGCATATTGCTACATAGGTAAAGAAAATGGACAATTGAGAAGTCATAATGTTTATCATAAAACTTGCATTTGGCTGTTATATTACCAATAAAGTTTTTCCCTTGTAAAATATTCAAATTCAAATATGAAACAGATTCTATGGTATTTTTTGTTTAAAGCTCATTGGGATATATCTTGTCGAAATATATGAAAGGAAATAACTAATTGCAATTGTTTATTGATACTACTAATACGTCGTCGATATATATCGAAATATTGAGTTTAAGCCCACATCAAGTGTTTTCTTCTACTCATGCATAAGATTTATAATTCTCCTCTGTGAATACAAAAAAAGCTCTGCTAAAATCGGGATTCGAATGGCATCCTAGGGAAGTCGACAGATTGTTGGAAAACCTGGTCTTCAAAACTTACATAGATATTGTCAATCAGAAACTCAATGATCTTTTTAATGTCATACTTGTGTGTATAGTAAAAATGTTTTTTTCCGAAGAAAATTATTTTTTTAAATGACAAGGCAAGTACAATTATGAGTTGCATTTTTACTGGAAAAAAAATCAACCAATGTCTATGTCAAAATACATGGATTTAATTTACTGTAATAAATCCATCAGAAGAAATATGGAATGGTATGTGTGAGGAAATTTAAGCGACATAGCGGACATTGTTCACGCGATAGTGGAGTTAAATTTGCGTTTACTTATTAATTAAACGATGTCATGCACTAAAAAAAGAGACAGTTTTTTTAAACTAAAAGACCTTTACTGAGAAAAGTTGTGTAATACTATTTTTTTGGTCACATTTACTTTTTAAAAATGTTATTTAAACTCTGCGAGAATAAGAGACGATATCATGATCGCATGGCCTAAAGAAGACTAATATGAGAAAAAAATCAGAATTGACAAGAATGGACAATGACATGAAAAAAAGAACTCCAACTATTATGATTTTTTTGTATATCAATATTGCCAGCCGGATGGCCCTCTCCATTTGTCTTTATTCCGTGCTGTCGTTGCAGAGATTCTCTGTATATTGTTGTCGAGGTGCTGATGTGTATCCAAAGATGTACTGCTTAGATGGAATAATTCCTGTATAAAATAATTCCATTCATCTTAAGCACATTTAAAGTGAAATTTCATCCTTTATATAAGAGATATCAATAACGTTATATCCGCACAAATATGTGTACATGTATATTGCTGTATCTTGTTTTTCTGACATTATTCAAGAGAATACCAAGATGCTGTCGAGTAAAAAAGTTTTAACAAGAATAAAAATGAATTTTTCTTAAGATAAGAAAGAATTACATGTATTGTAACTAGAACTTGACAATGCTTACAGAAGTTCCACAAGCCAACATGAAATAAAAACTCTCAGAAGTATGATATCGTTTATTTTTTTCTTGCAAAATGTTGACTTTCAACGAGACTATTGATATTCCTGTTTTATTCTATTGTTTTATCTATTGTATCTCAAATTACTACGTCTTTCAGAATTGTTCGTACATAGAGCATATCATGCGAATCTTTCAACCGAAAGAAAAAAGCGGGCATATTGCTACACAGGTAAAGAAAATGGACAATTGAGAAGCCATAATCTTTATCATAAAACTTGCAGTTGGCTGTTATATTAGCAATAACGTTTTTTCCTTGTAAAATATTCAAATGTGAAACAGATTCTATGGTATTATTTGTTTCAAGCTCATCGGGATATATCTTGTCGAACTATATTAAAGGAAATGACTAATTGCAATTTTTTATTGATACTAGTAATACGTCGTCGATATATCGAAATGTTGAGTTTAAGCCCACATCAAGTGTTTTCTTCTACTCATGCATAAGATTTTTAAATTCTCCTATATGAATACAAAAAAGCCTAAAAACGGGACTCGAATGGCATCCTAGGGAATTCGACAGGTTGTTGGAAAACCTGGTCTTCAAAACTTACACAGATAATGTCAATCAGAAACTCAATGATCTTTTTATTGTCATACTTGTGTGTATAGTAAAAATGTTGTTTTTTTTTCAAAGAAAATTATTTTTTAAACGACCAATGACAAGGTCAGTACAATTATTTAGTATGTGTTTTATTTTTACTGAAAAAAATCAACCAATGTCTAAGTCAAAATACATGAATTTAATTTACTGAAATAAATCCATCAGTCTATCCACAGAAGAAATATAGAATGGTATGTGTGAGGAAATTTAAGCGACATAGCGGACGTTGTTTACGCGAGAGTGGAGTTAAATTTGCGTTTACTTACTAATTAAACGATGTCATACACCATAAAAAAAAAAAGAGACAGTTTTTTCACCAAATGACCTTTACTTAGAAAAGATGTGTATTGCTATTATTCAGGTCACATTTATTTTTTAAAAATGTTATTTAAACTTTGCTAGAATAAGGGCAGATATCATGATCGCATGCCCTAAAGAGACCACATGTAATATGAGAACAAAAATTCGGAACTGACAAGAATGGACAATGATATGAAAAAAGAACAATTATTGTGATTTTTTTGTATATCAATATTGCTAGCCGGATGACCGTCTCCATTTGTCTTTTTTCCTTGATGTCGTTGCAGAGATTCTCTGTATTGTTGTCGAGGTGCTGATGTGTATCCAAAGATGTTCCGCTTAGATGGAACAACAATTTTTAGAATAATAATTGTATTTATGTATTGAATGCGATAACTTAGTTGGAGGTTTCCGGTAGGATTAATTTTGGTAAAAAATATAAAAAATTCTTAGATCCACGCCTTGGTTGATGGATTACGTGTGATAGAAGGTGTAAGGTCACGTGGTCAGCTCAGCGAGTCATTCAGTTGTATTGTGATAACCCGCCTGCTGACCACGCTAAAATTAGAGGCACGTCTATTTTGAAGATTTGTTACAACGTCTGTGATTGTTTAACTTAGCTGAACGTGTCCTGGCTTTCTGTCGAGATGAAATTCCAAAGAATTGAAAGGATCAGAGTATTGTTCGTGTTGTAAAGTGCCATTTACAAGAACGGGTGGATTTTCTGGTTTATTGTTTACTGATGCGGTGGTACATAATATGTGCGCAGGTTATCAAATATATTACCTGATTACTGTATGATACATTTGATGTATTTTTCTGCCGATAGGAACTTTATTTATAAGCAGATATTCATGAGAAGAACATATTTTATTGCGACATCAAACGTGGAACTTTTTCCTATAGTCTGAATTTTGAAAGGATTTCAAAGTAAGCTATTTGTTACTGGTTGAACGAAACAAATAGAGACCTTTAATGATTACTATCTCTATATCGATCTCCATGATCAGTGGACACAGAGTTTGATCAACAAAAGATGATAGATAACGAACATCCTGCAAGTATCTGCTGCAAGCATCGCTATTTCACAGCTGGGGCCACAGCGGGAGACCCTGAACCTCAACGACTTGGGCGTTTTAGGTCCAGCCGGTGTACACCTGTGCTGCTTCACCGCGTGCATAAGAGAGTTTGCCTTCCCATGTAATTGAGGACGAAGGCCAGTATTATGTTTACTTTATAATTGATTTACAATTATACATAACGCGCTTGGGGTTTCCAAATAGTTTTTTGTGTATAAGTTATCACTTTCAATTATTCAAAGGCATTGTTTAATACTCAAATCATGTATATACTCTATGGTGTAAGCTTTTAAGTTAGCAACTTTATGCAAAGTTATTTTGTTTTATTGAACTACAATGAAAATTTCAATTACCTTTCATAGTTTGCATATTTCATGTTTTTGCATTCAACATGATGTAAAACAGCTAGGCAGCATTGTTAAAACACTGCCCCTTCCTTAACAGGCATCTAATAGGTAATGTCAGCTATCTTTTAAGGTTAGTTGAGAAATGTGTATTGTAATCATGTAAATAAATGTACCAATATCTCATTTTCACTCTTTGGAGTTTAACATGTTTAAGGGTTGTGGACTGAGCTTTATATACATAGTTCAGATAGTTACTATAATACTTTGGTGTTTCTTGAATTGCTCCTTATTGTTTGATCAGTTTTGGTACAAAGTTTATATGTAACATTTCATGTTTTGTATATTGATAAATACTGAATGGATATTGTACAAAGTCTAGGTAGTCAAGGTATATGTACTAATTTGGTTGGTGTAGACAATATTGACATGATTACTCAAGATGTTTATCAATTCGGTACATAGTGGATAATTTATGTACTTATTGGGTTGGTGTTGTTAACGGTTTAAACTGTTGATACAAAGTTGATAGTTACAAATTGAATCGGTGTTACTCAAGTGGTTGATTATTTTAGTACATTGTACAAAGTTAATAATTATGTACTAATGGGATCAGTATTACTCTTTCAAGTTTATTCAAGTTTATTGTTTTGATAAAAAGTTGATAAGTAGCTATTTGATCAGTGTTGCTTAAGTTGTTTATTGTTTTGGTACAATGTTTTACCTATTGGGTCAAAGTTACCCATAGTGTTTATTGGTTTGGTACACAGTAGATATGTACTTATTGGGTCAGAGTTACCCATGTTGTTTGGTACACAGTAGTTATTTACTTATTGGATCACAGTTACCTTTGTTGTTTATTGTTTGGTACACAGTAGATTTGTACATGTTGGGTCTGTATACCCATATTGTTTTGGTGCACAATATTTGTACCTATGGGTCAGTATACCCATATTGTTTTGGTACACAATATTTGTACCTGTGGGTCAGTATACCCACATTGTTTTGGTACACAGTAGAATGTACCTGTGGGTTGGTATACCCACATTGTTTTGGTACACAATATTTGTACCTGTGGGTCGGTATACCCACATTGTTTTGGTACACAATATTTGTACCTGTGGGTCGGTATACCCACATTGTTTTGGTACACGGTAGATTGTACCTGTGGGTCGGTATACCCACATTGTTTTGGTACACAGTAGATTGTACCTGTGGGTCGGTATACCCACATTGTTTTGGTACACAGTAGATTTGTACCTGTGGGTCAGTATACCCATATTGTTTTATTGTTGGATGCTCATACTGACAATCAATTGGCGTCGTATGAAGCTTTTCGGTTTATTGTTGGGTCGATGTTACCCATATGATTAATTGTTGGGTCGGAGTTACTTATATTGTTTATTGTTTGGGTCGGAGTTACCCATATTGTTTTATTGTTGGATGCTCATACCGACAATCAATTGGCGTCGTATGAAGCTTTGCGGTTTATTGCTAAGTCGATGTTACCCATATTGTTTATTGTTGGGTTGGAGTTACTTATATTGTTTATTGTTTGGGTAGGAGTTACCCATATTGTTTTATTGTTGGATGCTCATACTGACAATCAATTGGCGTCGTATGAAGCTTTTCGGTTTATTGTTGGGTTAGAGTTATCCATACTGCTTATTGTTGGGTCGGAATTACCCATTTTGTTTATTTATTGTTGGGTCGAAGTTAAACATATTGTCTATTGTTGGGTCGGAGTTACCCATACTGTTTATTTATTGTTGGGTCAGAGTTACCCATATTGTTAATTGTTAGATCAGAGTTACCCATATTGTCTATTGTTGCCTGGGAGTTACCCATATTGTTTATTTATTGTTGAGTAAGAGTTTCCTATCTTGTTTATTGATGGGTCAGAGTGTCTATTGTTGGCTGCTCATAATGACAATCAGTTGACGTCTTATGAAGCATATCTGTTCATTGTTGAGTCGGAGTTACCTATGTTGTTGATTGTTGGCTGCCTCTAATTACAGTCAATTGGCATCTTATGTTGCATATCATATCTGTTTATGGTTGGGTCAGAAGTACCCATATTGTTTTTATTATTATTATTATTCGCTTATAATGACAATCAAGTTGATCGAATGGTGTCTTATGAAGCACATCTGTTGGTTGGGTCAAATTTACTTATAGTGTTGATTGTTATTTGCTCGAAATGACATTCAAATCGTGTCTTATAAAGCACATCTGACTTTTGGCACGTTTTTTTCTATTGAAGCTAATATTGATGTCATTAATAGTACAGAGATGTTGACTGACCCATAGGATTTAATTTACCCATCATGCCTATGTCGCTTAATATTCTGATAACAGCAGTTACTGATACTATGAATCGCAGTAACACAAATTAGTTTGGTTAAGGAATTTACATGTACGAATAAGGCAGACATATCTATTGTTAATTGCTCTTGATGTATTTTGATTGGTTAGGAGTTTTATATACATAAGGGTCAGAGTTTCATATATGATTCATGGTTTTGGGACAAAACTTATTACGATAAAGTATTAGTTCATTTAATCCATATTGTTTACTGGCAGTATATGCCTTCTTTCTTAGAGTTCTAATGTTTACTCATGTTTTAGTTCATATACCTCTTAAGTAAGTAATATCTATGAGGTGACACTGGAAAAATCCATACAAAGTATTGTTCCCTGTAGTGGATTCATGAAATATACTGTTAAGTTGTTAATATTTCTTCTGATATGTCCTTGGTCATATTGCCAGATTGTTGCCAACATTAAGTCATCCTGAATTACCCACACATTTATCATATATTATAATAATTGTGCAGGATCTGCTCATTCATCCTGAAGAAAGTTTCCTTTCTTTTGCTGTTGTATTGTTTGCTCATGTAGACCTAATTTTGCTTCCCAATTTTGAGGTGGTATCCTCCTTTGTGAGCACTTTGTATGTGGATGAGTAATGATAATAATAATTATAAAAAAAAAAAAATTAACTTTTAAGTACATTGTAGATACATCTCGAACAATCGGTGAGAACACAGATCCTCAGGAAAAGAATCCTTACAACCCTCATCATAACATTCCACTAATTCCAGTTAAGAGGGAACCAAGATGATCTCCATAGCCTGGGGGAACCAAATGAAGCTGTGCCTAATGCCGTGAATTTTATGTATTATATCTATATTTAAAATTTCAAAACTTGGTTGACACTTTTTGACTTTACCATGCAATAACCTTATATAAGATGCAGATACATGTATGTGCCAGCAAAACTGCAGCAGTGCTGCCATGGATGTGCCCTAAATCAGCTGAATGACCAGGATATCCACTAACGTTGGTTGGCATCCATACTAGCTAGATCATGAAATTTGGTTTCTTATAAAACATTTGCAGGTGAGTCAGCAAGCAAATGGTAAATGCAGATTCCAATTATCAACATCACAAATGATCACCTTTTACAACTGGCCTTTCTATTAATAAATTAAGGATAGGATTCTCACTTCTTCAGTTTTAATTACTTATGGGAGGGATATGTCCTTCAACAGGTAAACAATCCACTCTATATGCTAGGATTATCCAGTCAAAGAAATGAGTAATCTTTATTTGAATCAAAGATTAAGATGTGACAAATTTGAATATGACAGAATCAAGATTATTGTTCCTTTAATAAAACAAATTAAAGAATGTGTCTTTATTAATAAACATAATCTATAGGGAGGGAATTTGTCCTTAAACAAGGTATGCTTACAAATAAAATCACGGGTTATGTATCTTGCAAGAAAATATTTTATTGATGGCTTAAATAAGGTTTGGTATAGGATAATTATACCCCTTCAATTCATTACCTTTGTACTATGCATTTAGTAAACACCTTTAAGTTCTCTAGTTTAACATTAAGGCCACTTTCCATGCAATCTTATTTTTGGGATATTAGCTTATACTCATATTTAAACTTTCAAGGATGCTATTTACAAAATTCAGTATAATCTAGGAAGTTCACATTATATTCACGATTTGCTTTAGATCATAATAATATTAACCTTCACCTTGTAAAACTTATTCATACTGTCTGGTATAGCAGCATGGTATTTTCATCCATTAAAAGGAAATAATTCATGGAATTAATGTATACCACATTCTTGGTTCTACAGTTCTAAGAGGAACAGTTGTTTTGCAGGTATTATTGGGATTGTTGAATATTTTGTCCAATTTCTAATTCAAATCTTTAAATTACAAATTAGAATTAAACAGTTAAAAATAGTATAAATAGAGAAAATGAAATAATTCAAGGTTTGAGTATGTAAAATTTTCACTGACCTTGTGTCCTACTCAAGGACACTTTCACTCATCACTAGGTAGAAATTGCAAAATTTAAGCTTGCTTAAATTACTAGACCTCAAACATATAAGTTTTGTTCTACTCCCAATGGATAACCAGATTCTATAATGTACCGATAGTTCAAATGCTGGTCAGTGTTTAATTGTTGTTTTGTTCCACTCATGATAGACAGTCAGATACTAGGATGTAGTTTAAATACAGGTCAGTGATTTACTGCTGTTTGTTCTATAAACAAAAAATAGTCAGATACTACGAGGTAGTTCAAATACAGGTCAGTGATTTACTGCTGTTTGTTCTATAAACAATAAATAGTCAGATACTAGGAGGTATTTCAAATACAGGTCAGTGTTTAACTGTTGTTTTGTTCTACTCATGATAAATAGTCAGCTAATAGAATGTAGTTTAAATACAGGTCAGTATTTAACTGCTGTTTTGTTTTACTCCTACAAGATGAAGTACCTTAAGGAACATGTTCATTTGCACACTGACAGGTCAGTGAATAACTGCTGTTGGATATTAAAATACACCTCTCTTAACCTAGCTTGCTTGCTGTCTCATACAATACTTTGTGATTGTTATATCATTTATTCTGAAATTATTGTTATTTCATACTTTAATTACTTAGTAATGCCTATATTTCTTAACATATCTCGGATATTATTTTATAAGATGTTCTTCCTTCATTTTGTATTACATATGACATTTTCGTGTAAACTGTGATTATGGAATAATAATAGGAGGATTTTTCATTGCATAACTTTAAAATAAAATGTATGGAGAGGCCAGTGATTAACTGCTTCCATGAATAATTCATATTGTGTGCAAGCTCACCTTGAATGGCACGGATGTGATCTGCATGTCACATCTAACATGGATGTGACTTGCATGTCACATCTTGTGGCCTATTTTGTTTTTATGTGCCATCTTTTTGCTAACTTTTTCATATGATGTTTTCATTGTCTTGTCTTACAGATACTTTTTTCTAGTCAGTTTTGGGGGATCAGACATCATCATATTTTACGTAACTGCTAATCAAAGCTTGTGAATCTGATCCCCTTCTTGTTTGTTAAATTGTTCACATTTATACCGTCATTTTAATAAATGACATTATTCATCTCTATGAAAGTGTTTTATTTGACTTATACAAAATTAGCAAAAACAAGCTGCGGTGAGCTTGCATATAAGCATAAGAATACATAAAACAACAATTTTTAGAATAATAATTGTATTTATGTATTGAATGCGATAACTTAGTTGGAGGTTTCCGGTAGGATTAATTTTGGTAAAAAATATAAAAAATTCTTAGATCCACGCCTTGGTTGATGGATTACGTGTGATAGAAGGTGTAAGGTCACGTGGTCAGCTCAGCGAGTCATTCAGTTGTATTGTGATAACCCGCCTGCTGACCACGCTAAAATTAGAGGCACGTCTATTTTGAAGACCCTCCTCCACCCCTGCATTCCTACCCCTTAAAATAGGTATTAGTGTGTCATGCAAAATCATATATTTCATTAGTTCTGACTCGATTTGTTTATACTTTTTTTTATGTATTTTTATGCCTCCTATGAGAAATGTAGCCTGATAGAGCAGTGAAAAATAACTCAACACAAATATACAGTTTTGTCGATTATGTCATTTAATTGAATGACATAAATTAAAATGTTTAACAAAACATTAAGGGGGATCACTTAATTAACAATACCGGATAAAACATGTATATAGGTGGAAAGTACAAGTGTGATCCCCCTTAGACTGACTAGAAATATACATGTAGTGAAAATAAAGGAATACATGTACAAATGCATAAAATATAATATGAGTTAATCCTTGGAGGCGTCCAAACATTTTGCGCCAAACCAAGAATGTATGACCAAATATCGAAAAATACAATTTGATTTAAATGAACAATAGTACAAAACTGGACCCATAAAAAAGGGGAGGGTGGTGGGTTTTAATTTTTCACAGCTCTACACAGGCTACGGAAAATGGCGCAAAGAAAAAATGGTTTTGATTGGCTCAAAAAATCCGTAAATATCCGACGGTGTAAAATTTACCAAATTTCTCAAAGCTGCATAAATTGAATTATCTATGATAATATTGTTTTATGCCTCCTATGAGAAATGTAGCCTGATAGAGCAGTGAAAAATAACTCAACACAAATATACAGTTTTGTCGATTATGTCATTTAATTGAATGACATAAATTAAAATGTTTAACAAAACATTAAGGGGGATCACTTAATTAACTAACAATACCGGATAAAACATGTATATAGGTGGAAAGTACAAGTGTGATCCCCCTTAGACTGACTAGAAATATACATGTAGTGAAAATAAAGGAATACATGTACATATGCATAAAATATAATATGAGTTAATCCTTGGAAGCGTCCAAACATTTTGCGCCACAAGCCCTCATGCAATGAGGGATTGACGCCAAACAAGGAAAAAAAAAAAAAAAAAAAAAAAAAAAAAAAAATAATAATAATAATAATAAAAATAATAACAAAAAATAAAATAAAAAATATCCAAAGTAAAGCATACAAGACAGTAAAATGCACTTATTTACATCATTATTTACTTGTATAAACAACCTGAAACCTGAAGTACAACTATGTGGCTACATGTATTCAAGTGTTCATGATAGATAACCATATTGAAATCAATAAAGACATTGATTGTCCCCATAAGTGTTCGTGATAGATAACATACAGTCAATACTGAATCAATAAAGACATTAATTGACCACTGAGCATTGTTCAAATGAAATAAGTTTAGCCAGCAAGGGAAAACAAAATTAATGTGAGAATATTTAGTATATTTTTGAATTTCTGAAGTATCCCAAAGGTAATATAACTGAAACAAGCAGCTATCCGCTGTACAGGTCCCTAGTGTTTGAAGCAGGCTTTGATAATTTATAATATTGCCAATAAATGGGGCAAAATTTCGTGAGCAGAGTGCTATTGGTGAAAAATGTTCTGGGAACCAACCGCTTAACCTGGACCAAAACAAGGAGGGCTAAAAGAATTAATCCACCGAAAAACTAGATTCATATATCGTAAGCAGGCATAATGAGCAGCTAACCGCTGCACTCAGGAAAGAGTTTGCTACCATACACAGAAAAAACTTGACACATATACAGTAGGTAGGTTTAATGAGCAGCTAACCGCTGCACTCAGGAAAGAGTTTGCTACCATCCCCAGAAAAACTTGACACATATACGGAATGCAGGTTTTAATGAGCAGCTAACCGCTGTACACCTAAACAAGTTTGCTACCATCCACATAAAAGAAATCGAGCAGACCAAAGCTCATCTCAGTATGATTAAGGTTATATATCAAATGAAGAGATGCGGATGTATCTTCGAACTGCATTCGAGCGCCATCTTCCCAACTTCTGTATATAGTTCTCAGAGAAACCCAGAGATGCTGCATGAGTCGCTGCACCGATTCGAAAACTGTGCCCTTTGTACAGTTTTGGGTCGAGGCCGATGAATGAGACTACCTTGCATAGCTGTTGGCTTATAAAATGGTGTGTGACCGATTCCCCACTCATAAATTGAAAAAGAGGCCCTGAAGTGTGAGCAAAGTGAGTAGTATAATCATACAATGCCCGAACAGGGCAGAAGGTAATGGAACTGCTGTTTGAAAGATGCAAAGTCACTGGTTTTTGCTCAATGTTATTCTTGAAATGTTTCATAACAATGGTAACTCCTGACAAGATGCCATTTGAGATTTTGAAGTTAACATCAGAACGCTGTACCACTTGATTAGAGTTGTGCGAACGAGCAGCTAATTCCCCAATTCTTAAGAAAGCTTGAAAAGCCAGAAGATAGAACGCTTTGAGTAGTAGTCTATTACATAAGAGTGGCTCAGTAATGTCAATAGCTTTTATTATTCTACGTAAGATGTCTGTAGTAATTGGTAGTCTTGTGTCCTGCTGAGGTGCAAGTGCATGGCAACCTTTTAGTAGTTTCTTAGGAAGGAATTTTTCAGTTGGATCTGGTACGCTGCAGATTTTGTGGAGGTAGCCTATTGCTGAGACATGTGAAGATACTGAAGATGGGGCATAGTTTGCTGAGAAGAGGTATCCAATAAAATTGCACAAGTCTAATTCTGTCACTGGTAATGAGGTGTATGACGGTTTCCACTGGAGGAAGAGCTGCCAACTTCTGTAGTATGCCATTCTGGAAGATGTTGAAAGTGCGGCTTGGAGAAGCTGTTGGGAAGGTGCACTCAGATCTCTAGTAAATGGGAGGGAATGAATGTTTGTATAGGAGACAGATTCGGGGCAATGTTGGCAGCCTCCTGAAATTGGAAACGAGATAGTTTATCAGCTAAAGTATTTAGTTTGCCCGGGATATGTTTTGCTCTAAACAATATGTTATTTTCCAAACAGCACAAAACAAGGCGCCTAACAAGCTTCATGAGAGTGGTATCTTTTGATGATGTTTTATTTATAATGTCCACCACTGCTTGATTATCGGACATGAATAAGATTTTTTTGTTGCTTAACAATGGGGCCCAGACCTCTATTGAAAGTACAATAGGAAATAATTCTTTAATAGCTATTTGATAGTCTTCAAGATTCTTTGGCCATTTCTGAGCAAACCACCTATTTTCCAGCACCCCAGCAAACCCAACCGACCCTGCTGCATCAGTGAAAAGAGTCATTTCCTCTGATGTGACCCAATATTTTGAAAGAAAAATAGATTTTCCGTTGAATTTGTCAATGAAAATTTTCCACATATCGATATCAGCTTGAGCTTCACTGTTTAGGTTGATGGTATGAAAAGGAGTGGAAATTTTACAGGTAAGATTTATTAAGCGGCGTAGAAAAGCTCGTCCCGGCACCACGACTGAGCAAGCAAAATTAAGGAGGCCTATAAGAGACTGGATTTCTCTTAAGGAGGTCTTAGATTTGCCCTGAAATTCCTGTAATTTGTTTCTAATTTTTTCTACTTTGACTTGTGGTAAACGGCATTCCATGGAAACTGTATCTACTTCTATACCATAGATGGTAAGACAGGTTGTAGGGGGAACTGTTTTATCTAGTTTGATTGGAACATTCAGCCTGGCACAGAGAAACAGAAAATTTGTAAGGTCATTTTTACAATTTAACTTCCCAGGAGGACCTACAAAGAGAAAATCATCCAAAATGTGAGATATACCTAAGGCATTAAATTTTGCATACATTATCCACTCTAAAGCAGTGCTGAAGGACTCAAAAATTTTGCAGGAACTACTGGCCCCCATCGGAAGACAACGGTCATAATAAAATTTTCCTTTCCACGAAAAACCCAGTAGATGGTAGTCGTCCGGGTGAATGGGTACAATTCTAAATGCATCCTGAATGTCTGTTTTTGCCAACAAACTTCCTGTGCCAAACCTTTGAACAAGTTCCACCACCTTATCAATAGAATCGTAGCTTACTTTTGAGTTTTCTGGAGGAATGAACATATTAACTGAGTTTGTTTGAGGATAAGATAAATCATGTATGATTCGAAATTTGCCTGGCTCGGATTTTGGGACAACCCCCAGCGGGGACGATTTAAATAATAGAAAAGGCGGCGATTCGAATGGACCAGCTAACCTTTCTTTATGTAAGCCTTCTTGAATGAACGACTCTATGATTTCTGGGTGCTGGGCACAGCTCATGTGATTTTTAGAGATATTACTAGAAGGAAAACCTTGACAACCTAAATGAAACCCCCCTGAAAAACCTTGTACTAATTTTGTGTGAGCTTGCGTGTCATAACCAGAGAGGAAGGAATTAAGGTTTTTTAGGTTTACTGGTGTCGGCAGAAGAGGTGCTGGATTTGGATTGTTTGGGGTAGGTGACTTCCCTGCAATTGAGCTTTGGGTGTGGTCCTCTGCATAATTGGCAGATGTGTTGGAAGCGACAGGGGAATGATTTGCACTTGTCCCCCCTATTGTAGGCAAAGCAGAGTTTCCCCCCTCTGGTGAACTGTCTGGGCTTGCGAAAGGTATCATTTGTATGTTGACTTTTTGATTTGGAAAACGCTTTGATGCGCAGTTCCTCCACTGGTTTCTGCCAAGGAAGATTTGTTGATTGCCTCAAACGACGGAAGTTTTCATCATAAATACGCCAAGCCCCATCGTTGGATAGTGTGTAAATCTCTCTAACCAAACTGCAGTATTTTAAGAGATTGGGGGCTTCTGAAGGATGCTTTTGTAGAAAGATGCAGGAGAAAATAAGGAAGGCGTCAGTCCATTGATAAATTGTTAATGGGGATTTTGACTTGTTGCCATGTTGAAAGTTGATGGAACCCGACTCAATGGTTACTGATACAGGGTCGTCAAACTGATTAGGTAGCAGGGATTTTAGATCAATGAATTCATTGTCCCAAATTTTTTGTTTTGTTTTTTGACTAATCCCAGCCCCCAAAGGAATACCCTCTGAAATGTTAATAGTGGTTAGATTTTTTTCCCTTGCTGACTCACCTGTTTTACTACTAAAAACATTATCAATTAAGGCCAATAAATCAGCAGGCTGTGTCGCTGAAGATGAAGCCCCAAGTGATTGGCCTGATGTGGATGGAGCTGAAGTGGATGGAGTCAAAGTGGACGGACTTGAAGTGGATGGAGCCAAGGTAGATGGAGATGCCGAAGTGGACGGAGCTGAGATGGACGATGAATTTGGAATAGGTGCACAACTTTCAGATGCAGCGTTTTGTTGTTTGATGATCTCTGCAGCTAATTTTACGTAGTCCACTTGAACACCATTGATGTTGTGGGCTGCAGGTGGGGTAGCTTCAACACGTTCCGTGCTAGGTGCGTTTTTTGCTGCATTCGGAGTCCTCTTACGTTTTGGGGGCTGTGCAGTTTTAGGTGGCGATTTTCCTCTTTTTTGCCTTGGCATTGTCCCTGTGTTAAATGAGAAAGAATGTAGAACACATAATCACATTAAGAACTACATACACTTGTAGCCAATGTGTAAAATATAATAATTCTTATAAATTATCTGACAGCCCTTGTAATCAATAATGTTAAAATATCCTACCAAGCATAATCCAACTGGTTTATACACTTATATAATACAAAGCCTTAATAATAGGCAGATAACCATGGTAAGTACTCAACAAATCAGAAGTTCCAAGGCTGCATTAGGACAACAGAATTGTAGATGCCATGTGAGCTACCAAACAGAGACATTGCACTTAACCCCTACTTGCTGTTTACTTATGGTCACATTACATTAAACATCTACAAATGTATACAGGGACAAGTATTGGCACTCATATAGCCCCAAAACCAACTGTTATACTGAACAGCTTCATGCAGATGTCATACTGGGTATTCCTCTATATATATAAACACAACTAGACATGCTAGAAGCACCAATGGACCCACCTGTTATACAAACCAATTGTTTGGTAATGCTTTACATGTTTATATCAAGTGATGCTGTAATCATAATTCTATACTGAGCATTATAGAGTGATGTCATGATAATACAAATGCTATACTGAGCTTTTTAGAGTAACCATGGTAACGCTATAAACCTAATAAATTTACTAATAATTTTTAGAATTATGTTATGATTATATTATGCTATACCGGATATTTATAAAGGGATACTATAAACATAAATCATGCTATACTGAGCATTTTCCGAATGAAACTATGAACACAGAATGCTATACTGAGCATTTATAGATTTATAGGATGATGCTGTACTGAACATCATTCAAGTTGACCAAACTGTTATACTGAACAGTTATACATTGATGTTTCATTGTTTTACTGAACATCACTTAAAGACAAATCATGATAAACAATGCTATACTCAGCATTTATGATTTTAAAATGATGATGCTATACTGAACATCATTCAAGCTGACCGAACTGTTATACTGAACAGTTATACATTGATGTTTTACTGAACATCACTTATAAAAACAAATCATGATAAGCAATGCTATACTGAGCATTATGATTTATAAGGTGACGCTATACTGAACATCATTCAACATTTTCACGCTGCTGAAAACTGTTATACTGAACCATTGTATATCAATGGTTTACTGAACAACACTGAAAGAAAATCATGATAAGCAGCATACATTGTGTGATAAAAGGTATGTATCTGTGAAACAATTAGATGACATAAAATTTTCTTGCACCATTTTGCCTGTGTTTATTATAGTTTGCAGCTAATACAAAATGACACATTTTGGATTCAATATTATTACGCTGCTCTAATTATGCAAATACATACGAACAATTCATGGTTTTGTTATAGTAACCAAAAACAAAATACTGGCCTTAATTGCCCGGAATGCACAATCACTGCATTCCTGATACTCTTCCAATATTTGTACATTGGCGAAGGGGGATCCCCGGGCTTCAAATGCTTTAGAGGGGGGTTGTCAAGGTGTACGCCGTCCCTCGCTAAATGTGACAGGTTTTGCCAGAAACCCCTGTGTCTCCAGAAAAAAATGTTCTCGAGTGACTGAGTCTTTTCTGTAAGGAGGCGGTTAATTTCGAAAACGGAGTCGTTGAAACCCGCAGCATTTACAGATGGGTCCCTCCTAAGAAGCTGACCAATTATAACCCTCTTCGCGTCCAAACCATGAATCAGGAATTCGGAGAAAGAGATAATGTCTGTGACGATCTTTTCATTGGGTAAATGACCAATGTCATTGCCGCCTATTTGTAGAAAATAAGTATCGGGCGTTCCGGGAATTCTACACAGCATCTGTCGAAGGCCACATGTACGTAGCCCGCCCTTAGCGCACACAGATATTTTGTAATTTGCGGGATCTAACTTTAAGTTCTTCAAATCTGTATTAAAGTTCATGAACTCCAAGAGTCTTCGTATGTAAGAATGTCCCAGGAGACAGATGTGCATAAACTGCATTTCTACAGAATCAGAATTGGGATCCACCCCCGCCATGTTTCGCCCATGCGGTTTACATAAACACAAGAAAATTAAACACTTCTAAGACGTACTTGTCTTGAATATCTAGTTCTTTAGTGTTACTTTGGTGTTCCTAGGACAAGGAATTTAAACACTTACAAGCTTATGTGTCTCAAATATCCGTAGATATCTTTTTAATTTTTCACAGCTCTACACAGGCTACGGAAAATGGCGCAAAGAAAAAATGGTTTTGATTGGCTCAAAAAATCCGTAAATATCCGACGGTGTAAAATTTACCAAATTTCTCAAAGCTGCATAAATTGAATTATCTATGATAATATTGTTTTGTTTTTATGTGCCATCTTTTTGCTAACTTTTTCATATGATGTTCTCATTGTCTTGTCTTACAGATACTTTTTTCTAGTCAGTTTTGGGGGATCAGACATCATCATATTTTACGTAACTGCTAATCAAAGCTTGTGAATCTGATCCCCTTCTTGTTTGTTAAATTGTTCACATTTATACCGTCATTTTAATAAATGACATTATTCATCTCTATGAAAGTGTTTTATTTGACTTATACAAAATTAGCAAAAACAAGCTGCGGTGAGCTTGCATATAAGCATAAGAATACATAAAATAATTCCTGTATAAAATAATTCCATTCATCTTAGCACGTTTAAAGTGAAATTTCATCAATTATATAAGAGATATCAATAACATTATATCCGCACAAATATGAGTACATGTATATTGCTGTATCTTGTTTTTCTGACATTATTCAAAAGAATACCAAAATGATGTCGAGTAAAAAAGTTTTAACAAGAATAAAAATGATGTTTAAAGTATCAATCTGAGTATTAGTTGAATTTTGCTTAAGATAAGAAAAAATATCATGTATAATCTTTATCATAAAACTTGCAGTTGGCTGTTATATTACCAATAAAATTTTTTCCTTGTAAAATATTCAAATATGAAACAGATCCTATGGTATCTTTTGTTTCAAGCTCATTGGAATACATCTTGTCGAAATATATGAAAGGAAATAACTAATTGCAATTTCTTATTGATACTAGTAATACGTGGTCGATATATCGAAATGTTGAGTTAAAGCCCACATCAAGTGTTTTCTTCTACTCATGCATAAGATTTTGTAACTAGAACTTCACAATGCTTACAGAAGTTCCACAAGCCAACATGAAATAAAAACTTTCACAAGTATGATATCGTTTATTTTTTCTTGTTTTGTGTTGTTTTTATGAGCTCAACATTTCAAAGAAAAAGTAAATCTTATAAAACATGTTTAAAATACGAGGGTTGATCCAAAAGTAATGTCACAGTATCCATATCTTTTATATTTGTAATTTCTGCTATATGAATACAAAAATCTCTGCTATAAACGGGACTCGAATGTCATCCTAGGGAAATCGACAGACTGTTGGAAAACCTGGTTTCTTCAAAACTTACATAGATATTGTCAATCAAAAACTCAATGATCTTTTTAATATCATACTTGTGTGTATAGTAAAAATGTTTTATTTTTCCAAGAAAATTATTTTTGAAATGACCAATGACAAGGTCAGTACAATTATGAGTTTCCTTCTTATTGAGAAAAAAATCAACCAATGTCTATGTCAGAAATACATGGATTTAATTTATAGTAATAAATCCATCAGTCTATCCACAGAAGAAATATGGAATGGTATGTGTGAGGAAATTTAAGCAATATAGCGGACGTTGTTCAAGCGAGACTGGGGTTAAATTTGCGTTTACTTATTATTTAAACGATGTCATGCTCCAGATAAAAGAGACAGTTTTTTAAAACCAAATGACCTTTACTTAGAAAAGTTGTGTAATACTATTATTTAGGTCACATTTATTTTTTAAAAATGTTATTTAAACTTTGCGAGAATAAGGGCAGATATCATGATCGCATGGTCTAAAGGAGACTAATATGAGAAAAAAAATCAGAATTGACAAGAATGGAAAATGACATAAAAAAAAGAACTCCAACTATTATGATTTTTTGTATATCAATATTGCTAGCCGGATGGGCGTCTTCATTTGTCTTTTTTTGCTTGCTGTCGTTGCAGAGATTCTTTGTATTGTTGTCGAGGTGCTGATGTGTATCCAAAGATGTTCCGCTTAGATGGAATAATTCCTGTATAAAATAATTCCATTCATGTAAGCACGTTTAAAGTGAAATTTCATCAATTATATAAGAGATATCAATAACATATGTGTACATGTATATTGTTGTTTCTTGTTTTTCTGACATTATTCAAAAGAATACCAAGATGATGTCGAGTAAAAAAGTTTTATCAAGAATAAAAATGATGTTTAAAGTATTAATCTGAGTATTAGTTGAATTTTGCTTAAGATAAGAAAAAATTACATGTATTGTAACTAGAACTTCACAATGCTTACAGAAGTTCCTCAAGCCAACATGAAATAAAAACTTTCACAAGTATGATATCGTTTATTTTTTCTTGTTTTGTGTTGTTTTTATGAGCTCAACATTTAAAAGAAATATTTTCTTATAAAACATGTTTGAAATACGAGGGTTGATCCAAAAGTAATGTCACAGTATCCATATCTTTTATATTTGGCGGCATATTATCAAATACAATGTACCAAAGGATGCACAAATATAAATCTAATTAACATTGTAATTTTTTAATAATGCTTATTTGAATTTATTTCATAAATGTTTAAAACATAGAGCTTAAGGGGTGTCGCCGCGTCACAATGGAACGTCACGTTTCAAAGTGTATTTTTTCTTCGAATGATATAGACACATTAAAAAGATACTAAAAAAGCACCTAATCTCCCAATTTTTTAAAAGACACAATTCTCGTCATTTTTAGTCTTTAATTGAAAATTAAATGACGGCATTGGTATTTGTGATCATTAACATTGTTGTTTTATTTTGTTGAGTTGAACAAAGGGATTGTCGAAATGGGATAAAAACGATTCGAAGAGTTATAAAGCATTTTTTGCTTCAAAATATAGGAATTATCACAAGCGACAGTTACTTTAATTAGTCAGACTTACAGAATGAAGAATGTAAATAAAAGACATTTAATAGATGGTTTCAGCAATTTGTGTGTGATCAGCAGAGGAAAACGACCGTAAGAAAATTGAAACATTTTTTAAATGAAAAAAGACAACGCATAGAGTGACATGTGAATTTTTAAGTTTGTTTTTGCTACTGTTCGAAAAATTTTGACAGCGGGCTTAATTTAGTGTACACACAGAATTTTAAAGAAAAAAAAGTGTTTGCGAATCGCAAATATCTTTTAATGAAACGAAGGGGAAGCATTCAAAAGTATGACGGCGTGTATCCGTCCTATGACGTTATATTTAGGTGCGGCGACTACCATAAACGCATTTTGTGTAAAATCCGATATTTTGGAAAGTATACATAATATTCCATTGATTTTTTCAGGTCTAATTTGAAATTAATAAAACTTCCATCACGTTTAATTTTGTTGCTTTGCGTCGATTTATAGCAATTTTATCAAAGTTGTGACATTACTTTTGGATCAACCCTCGTACAATTGTCTAGCCCTTTGTCTATGAAGTTTTTTTTTCTATGAGTTTTTTTTAAGTTGGAGATGTTTATTAATCCATCGGAATTATTTCAAAAATACCAATCAGAGCAGACCAAAACATCTAAAGTGATTTTAAGTGCCATAAAGTGGAATTGACAACCAGGTACTTGCCTTTGTTCTTTATTATTGAAAAATCCGTAGACAATTCACTGTGTACTACAAACAATGACTTACAATTAATAAGTAGTATTAAAAAACGTCCATCAGCATTTGACTGAATGAAAGAAGGATTTAAAGTGATGGAACAAGGAGCGAAGAAAGTCGCGCGGATTTTTAAAAAATCAGCAAAAAAACAAAACAAACCAAAAACAAGAAACGTTGTGTGATATAAATTGTGATAGGCCGGGTTAACCATACAGTTCTAAAACTATAGGAAGAGTTGAGTTTTTCAAAAATTGTTTACATACGGACAGCAACACAGACGGGCGACGGGCACGTTACTACTCAACTTCCCTGGTCTCTGTATGACCAGTAGATCTAAAATGAAAGAAAGTTTTTATTCTTAGTATCATAGCAAGTATTTGTGAGAAGATGTGTATAATTACACTAAATCAAACTAAGATACTGTTAAAGTTATGTTTTTAAACATCAACTTGTATTTTAATTGAAGTAATGGCAAATGAATACAACGATTATAAAAACTATATGTGTGTAAAATGTAAGGGTAAAATAAAGTTATCTCTCTTTGGCTGCAATAAATATGTAGTGCTATCGGGACAATGAAATAAAATATATTTTATAAAATCACATAAGTAATCTATTGTTCATTTTTCTTAAAAGAATTACTTGTTAGTACTTTTAAAAAATTAAGTATATATTGGTTGATATCATAAAAGACTTTACTCAATAATTTTACAGTCCCTAAAGATTAAAAAAAACTTATGTACATTTGGTCACAGATAGCAGCAGATCTGTAGCTCGGTAGTACTGCGAAAAAGACGACGGAGAAATAAATGTTACTTTTATGTATTGCGTAAAATCAAGCGCGTGCGTTTTTAGATTTACCGCATATTTTTACTTACCATATACAACCGGTCACTGAAACTAAGAGGTAGAGCGTTTGTTTTGTGATAAAAATCCCCCGGTTGATTCTTGTTCGCCGCGACAAAATAACACAAAAAACAGGAACTGACCATTTCTTTGCCAAGCTTTATGAAAATTTTTCTAAAGGGACGTTAACAAAACCAATCGTTTACATGTATTTCTGAATTTCACATTGTATTATGTGGAAAGCGAACAATAATCATGCTCAACAGTTCACTGCAACATTACATATCTGAAGCTAAGCAAAATTAACATTGACTTCTAAAACATACGAGATTTGAACAGGTGTCATAGAGGAGAAAACAATCTCTGTCGACCGGTCACATCCGCCGTGTGCTTATTGTCAGGGATGGAAAAACAAAACAAAAATCCGTAGACAATCCAGTGTGTAAATAATGGTGTATCAATTAGTATGACAAACGTCAGTCAGCATTTGACTTAATGGTTCATTGTATATAGTGATTAGTCATTGTATCAACCAAAGAACTGGCAAATACTGACTGTTAAGGAGACTGTTGATATTCTTTTTTCATCAACTTGATTGCTATTTTTTTTTAGGTTATTTGTTAATTTTTTTGCAAAACATTGAATTTTCATTTGTCAAATCTAATTCTAATTTAATCTAACTTATTTTTATCGTTTAAATATATAAACTTAAACTAATATACTGATGTGTACACGTTTGTTGCAAAATTTTCCGTCAATGTATCTGAAATATTCAAGAATTTCCTGAGTACAGTAAATATAAATATCTGGTACATTTAAATACTAACACGTTTATATAACAATGTTAGAAAGAAAAAATATTAGGCCTAAAGTTTCCAAGACTTGAACAACATAGAGCGAGATCAAAACTTGAGACAAAGTGTAATGTGCTGTAGCATAATTAACAAGAGGTAGTTAAATCAAATTTAATGTAGAGATCCAAAAATTCCTTAGAATGTCTTAATCACAAAACCTTTTTAAAAATCGGTAACATCAAATTCCACAACTTTTCGACAAGATGTACAATCGTTTCTTACAATTATAAAAAAGGAATTTTTGATTACGAAGACAACTGCTTCTCTAATGAAAATGGAAATCTGAAATTCTCATATCTTGTGATGAGTCACGTGCAAATTTAAAACTACTCTGTAAAAATTGCTCTCATTCTAAGATTAAGATTGATGCTTAAGTTCCTAAATGACAATATTTATGCAGTCTTTGGAGACTAAGGCTTCCATCAGTCTTTTGGAACTGCGAAAGGAACTAATTATGTTCTTTTATTAACCTAGCTGTTTTTATATCCCTATAAAGCAAATTTTTAAAATTATTATGAATTACAATACATATTTTCTTCTCTACTTTGATTCGATATATGCTTTTAAACTCAACTCACAATAAAAGATTTGGCAGTGATTGACACATCTATCACATTTTACTAGAAAATTGAGGTCCCCCGCTTTCGGTGTCTTTGTGGGTGAGATGTCATTTTTTATGACATATTGTGTGTAATATGAACACCCTATCATATGTCATTTATATAGAAATCATCACTGAACTCCAAGGTACTTTCAAACAGTTAAATTCTTATATTTCCAATGACAAAGCACACACAAGGAGTGCATATGTGAAGTATCACTCCTCATGGCCCTGATACCATTAAAAAGTTATGACCAAGGTCCTATATATTTTGTTTTTTATGGAATTTTGTATGAAAAATCTCCATATGGTCAGTTCAAAAGGTTGCACAATTGCCTTGTCAGTATATAATTATCCTACCATTAAAAAGGTCTGATGTGCACAAAAAATATATATCTTTAAATACAAGAAGTCTTCATTGATTTTTTCTGTTTACAAAAGTTACAGGCCAAGGTAAATGTTTTTGAAAAGTAGGTCTTGTTCAAGGTCGATTTGATTACAAAGTTTCAATGGGCTTTTCTTGCTATCCAATGAAAGGTCTTTTCACAAGAATTACATATGTGAAGTATGAAAGCCCTAGCCCTTACCTTTCAAAAGTTATGGTCAAGATTTAAGTTTTTTTATAACAAAGGATGAGAAAAGAAGCCATTGCCATCAGATCAAAACTGTAGAAGTTGTTAAAGGAATTTCACAGACATTTCTACTTTTATCACAAAGAATATATATTCATCAATATCACAAAACCGATGCAATATGTATCATTCTGAAGTTATGGCCAAAGTAAAAGTTTAGAATTTTTGTGTAAAAGTGGAGCATTTTTAAGGAATTTCACAGAAAATTCTATTTTTAGTGACCAAAGAAAGGTCTTATCACAAAAATTCACATTTTGTGAAATATGAAAGTCATTGTGTGCCAAGTTATATTGAAATCAAAAGTTAAGGGCGTTTTAAAGGAATTTCACAAAAAGTTTTTTTTAGTAACCATGACAACACCAATCATCGAAATCAAAAACCAATGCACTATTTTATGTATCTTAGCTTTCGCGAAAGTGTGCCAAAAAGACGTTAATGATAACCTAACAATTTATATAAACGTGATGACTTTAACTTTTTAAGAAATTTAACAGAAAATTCTATTTTTAGCAAGTGATAATATTTCATCAAAATCAAAATCTTATGTCACTATTTTATGAATCAAGTGTAGGATTTGTGTGCCAAGTAATATTGAAATCAGACCAAAACTGTAGAAGGAGTAGCATTTTAAAGGAATTTCACAGAAAATTATATTTTTAAAAACAGCATTTCGCAAGTACTATCATGAAATCAAAATTGGCCTTGTTATGTATATTAGTGTAGTCTATCTGTGTGCCAACTTATATTGAAATCATACAAAACTGTAGAAGGAGTAGGTTTTAAAGGAATACAGAAAATTCACTATTTTTAGTAACCATGGCAACACATGAAATCAAAATCCGATGATGGTTTTATGTATCTTAGTGTAGTGTACTTGTGTGCCAAGTTATATAAAAATGTTTCAAAACTGTAGGAGGAGTAGCGTTTTTGAAAAATTGTTTACAATATATGGACAAGGTTTGACAGACAGACGGACGGACGATTGGACACCTTTTTTTTTAAATAGGGACTTAGGCTAACATAAATGATGGACATACAAATCGGGTCACCTTTATCTATGTCATCCCTGTGACTCACACTCTGACTTAGGAGTACAATTTCAGAATGTATAATAATAATTTAAATGTTCACTAAACCTTAGTTCAGTTGCTGAAATTCTTCAAAGAATTTAACTTTATTTTTGTTTCATGTGAAAAAAAACATCAAGGAAATCATGGTATGTAATGTTTAATTGTGACATCAACGCTACAGTCTCAATTTTAATATATTTATAATATAATATAAACTTACTATATGTACAAAGCTTATCAACATTTTGATGAATTTTAAGAATTTTAAACTGTCGGCAAAAAAACCTTTAACCTTGGACAAAACTTTTGACTGGGTGAGATACGGCTTTCATGTTTTATATATGTATATCTTGTGACAAGACCTTTCTTAGGGTACAACCAAATTTGACCTCTTGATCTTTTCCATAACTTTAAAACAGTTGGTGCTAGGGCTTTCATACTTTACATGCGTATTAATTTTGAGTACATGGGCTTTCACATTTAACAGGTGTATAACAACGATTTTAACTTTTCCTTGACCATGGATTTTGACTTGCATTAGAGAAAATTTACCCCTTACTGTAGGCTGCCATACGGGGGCATCAGTGTTTTACAAACACATGTTCAATTTAATTAAATACAAATCGCACAATTCATTCAGAAATCGATGAAAATAAATGTTCCAAAGACAGGAAGTTTTCATGGATGCTATCAGAAGGCTAGTAACAACGTTAAAGCACACAGACCTGCAATATGCGAGATAATCCATAATAACTTCGGGAACGAAAGATTTTATTAATGTTGTTGAAATAGAGATTTGGTTTAGAAAAACCTCAAGAAAGTACCAGAAAGATATTTTTCAACAATTCATATTGAAATTACATTTTTACTTATATAAGAATCTATAGAGTACATCTAATTTAACTAAACTTTAAAATGTGATATGAAGTTATCAACGAATTAGTTATCATTAATGCAACGCATAGTAACACCCGCATTCACCACACGGATTTCTATCATGCCTTTTTCTTATTTCTTAATTCTTCGTATATTTCTCTATGTCAAATAGTAAATTAAAAATGCAACATACTCGATATTTTATTTTTTTCAAGATGATGTAAAGTGACATTTTTAAATGTTTGTGTGGAGGAATTGTGTCTATATATTCAGGAAACAACACCTTAAAAATATGTGGCATTAAACCTAAGAAATAGAATTAATTTTTGCACGCCTCGATTTTATACATATTTTGTCTCAATCACCAGACGTTACAGGATATGAGTATTCAAATGGGGTTTACGAAAAGAAAACACTCCTTAAGAAATAAACGGAAAATCAGTTAAATGATTGTTGGTTTATTACATGTACGTGTATCATTTTAATGTGATTTTTCTACACGGAACTGATTATAGTATAAACTGCAATTTTGATCTTTCAATTATTGTTGTATTTAAATGGAATGGATTTTATATTTTATTTCTATTTTATTTAATTTTCAATATCAAATTCTGGATTTAATAGAGATTTTATTGCTTAACAAAATAAGCAGTGACATCGCTCTCATCCTTCATGAACTGAAATAATTATTATCTTAACCATTTTGCAAAAGAACATTTAAATATAGAATCAAATCCTTTGAAAAAGGACGTAAAGCAAAATTGCGTTTGTTCTTCTTTTGATATGAATTTAACCTCTGGACTACGATTGACCACTGGAAAATATCACAAGCATTATGTTAGCTTTGTATGTGGACAAGGCGATTAATAAAAGAACATCACAGAGCCGGAAATGCATCAGTGATCATGCGCGAAAAACGAAACACGACGACATTATTGTAAACCTTACATGTAGACATATATGTTACTTTTAACATCACAAGCCACCGGAAATAATCCAAAGATCATGGCTAAAGTATGGACAAGACCGGACCAATGTATGTACATATGTAGAGATCAAATATACACAAAATTTGACCTCTCTTTGTACCATTCTCGGCGACAAACTGTTTCAAATGGTATTCTTTGCAAACGCCGAACTTCTAATAATGCAACATCCAGAATACTTTAATTATCCGCGGAAAACGGGCAATATGTAGTTTATTCATATCATATCTCACTGTTTTGGAATGGGTCCCAGAATACATTGTTTTCGAGTATGTAGAGTGGCAAGACTTTATGTTATTTCATCTGTTTTCAAGTACTCGAATAAACATGTCACTTCAGAGATCCTGCATTGTTCAAAAATTGATTAACAGAGGGCGCGGCTGGGAAACGCGTTAAAGTAAGTAGAAAATTAACGAATAAATTTACCAAATAAATATTGCAGAAATTCAGATTGTTTACACTTAGAAGAAATTAATTTCGGTATCTTTGACACTTTTAGGATTTAGCTTTTCGGAGAAGAATCCATGTCAATATTCATGTGTGCAGCAACAATAGAAATCTGTAATGCCTAAGAATTATTGATGAAGAAAGAAAAGCCCTCAACTTGAAATTACAAGATAGAACCGGACACTTATCAACCTGACAAATTCCGGTTGACGTATTCTGGCATCAGGAAGCCTCACTTTCTGACAAGTGCAACAATGTGGATGACGAACCGAAGTAATATCGAACTTCAACAAATACTTGAGCGGTGTGTCACTTAGAAGTATTACAAAATCAAATCAAATATTGAAAACCTTTATCCACTTTTGTCATTAATAATAAGTAAATATCAAGAATGATTGTATTGCGTAGTTTCAAGAATCATCTATAACCCCTTTTGAAAAATTCCTAAAAACTATAAACTTTTGTATTAAAATTGAAATTTATTATCATTATTATTAATATATTAATTGAAATATTCAATACTAAATTACTAATAATATAATATGATTTTCCAAAATATTTTTAGAAAACAATACTGGCAAAGATTAATCATATTTAGGTACTAATACAAGCTTTTTTTAAGTAGTAAAATAAGATAGATATTAGAGAAAATCGAACTCGCTTAACATCTGTTTAAAATCTTCGTGCGTAATTTTTAAACACTTCCATGTGTTATATTTTCCAAAATGATTGATCTTCGAAAAATAAGAACTCAGAAATATGATAACTGTGTCATTATTATGAAATGATTACAGAGCGCTGATTTTGTAAACGAGTTGTTTTGTTGAGCGCAATTAAAATTCTTCTGGGTAATATTCTCATTGGCACTGTAATAAACGATCTGATATTTTTCAATAAGAAGATAATACAATTATAAAATAAATATTTATACACTTAAGAACCGAAATGAAGTTCGTCATTGCTGATTGTAAAGGTGTCATAATGAGGCGATAGTAATCAATACTAATTAGCTTTAAGATGGGTGGACACGGGAAAATTGTTAAATCCAATGTGCTCTACATATTTTCTCCCTTTAAATTATGTATAATTTAACCTAATTGAATTTCGATGTTCATGATATCTTTTACAATATATGTTGGCAAAAAATCTGGGCATTGTAAGAAAATTTATTACAGCCACACGGTTACTTAATTTTATTTCTATTTATAAATTAAAAATAGAAAATCAGATTTTTAAAAACCAATATCGTATTGTGTGATATGACACGGCAATGTAAAAAGCTAGGCACAAAGGAAATAGAATTCATTAACTCAAATCATAAGCTTATATCAATTTTTGAAGAATAATTGGAATTGATCCCTATAATTAGCGGGAAAATGCTCGTGTTTTGAACTGAAACAGAAGGGCGTGGTACTAGATATACTAGACTGTAAGCTGAGTAGACAAGGCGTGGTATTGAAGCCCCTGTGCCTACCTCGAACGATAATAGAAAAGCAACAATTGCACCGGATCTCATTTCCGATCATCCGCCAGATTTCTTGTTTGTGTTGAGCCTAATGAACCATTCTCAAACTCATACAGACTCTTTATTTATCCGTAATGACAAGAGTAATTAATTTTTTTCTTATCTTAAATCGAATAAATTCAATAAGCACATTGTCTGTTGCACTTTCAGGAGCCGAGGCATGTGACAGAATCCGTGCAGAAACATTCGCGTCAAGGACTTGGGCGACTTACCCGTGTCTGACACCAAGCAGAGCTGACCGGGGTGAAGTTGTTCCAAACAGTGATTAAACAATAGAGCAAACACAAAGACGAACCTTGATCAATCCATGTGCGCCTGGTGCTTTAAAGTCTAAAATAATGTCAAGGCATTTTGCTGATCTGCAGAATGATATATAATTTTTAAAAAATACGCTGGTTAAAAAAGAAAAATGCAACAGGCCTAAAGAATCTTCAATTTTAAGAGGGTTGTTCATTAAAAATAATTTATTTGAATACATTTTTAGACCACAATGTTGACCAGTATCAGATCGTTCGCGCTAGAATCGCTAAGTAAAATTAAACTGAGCCTTGTGTCGCCAATTTGAATCCCACTTTGGGACTTGGAGACCGAGACCGTACAAACCGAGGTCCCTTGTCACAGTAGGCGCTGACACGACAAAGCCTCCCTGCATGCCCAAGGAGGTGGGGGGGCTGCATAAATACCCATTCTCGGCACTCAGAGCAAGTGATGACAATAGGTATTAGTGCAGCCCTCCTCCGTCCTAATAATCAGTGAAAATTTCCCGAAAAGGGAACTTTAACGAAATATTATCAGCATTGTTTATAAAGGTAAACCGGTATCAGCATCCCTAAAAATGTAGATCGGAATCAGCATCGCTGGTACATGTAACTGTAGTTGAGAAATTTCGAAGAAACTCTGAGCTTGTAGCTAAATTCATTTAATTAAGGTTCAAAATCTCAATTTTGTTACAGTACATGTATGTATAACCTTGTTTGCATTCAAAATTGCTTGTTGGTTGTTGCAATCAAAAGAAAAAGAAGAAAATGTATGTATATATTCAAATGTTGATGTGTCATGGACCCCATGCAAGGCTATACATATATATATATATATAAATTATGGCACCTAATCAACTTATTCTAATCAATTTAAATATATATATATATAACTGATAATTTTATAATGTGATCAGTCTAAAGTTGATAACACTCATTACGTTAACAAAACATTTTAATTCTTAATAAAGTTATTGTACACATTCATATAAAGTAATACAGATCACACCAATTCATCATGTACATTGGAAGATTATTAAACCACATGGCTTAAGAAAACGGTCATTTGGTTACGGTTTACAAGAAGTCTTCTCGGTCTGGCCTTTGATCGACTGCCGTGACATAAATAACTACGAAAAATAGACCTGGTACACGTCGATCTCTATCTCAAAGGTTTCTTCATATGTTGACCTTATATGCACATCATTAAGAAAACCACTCATAGCTTAATAAAGACACGTATTAAGGAGGCCAAAATCTAATTAACAACTTTTATCGCTCGGTACCCATTTTGTCAAAAAAGCCGCCATTGACACGCGAGAAGCTCGCATGCGAAGAGGTCAGCGGGTCAACTGCAATTCGATAGTCCTCGCGCCTGTCGTGGGAGCGACACGTTTTCTATCGCAGGTCTAAGTTTCGAGTATTTAGCCTTGCAGTTAATTCTAAAAAGTCAGAGAAGTTCAGAAAAAAGTATTTTTGTGTCAGTCTGTAAAGCTCTGCCAATTTTTTGCATATTAAATCATGATAAATGACGGATATGGCAATTAATCTATCAATGTACAGTTGTTTGGGAAAATGTGTGGGTGGTCTGTTGGCTTCCTTAACGGGTATGTTGCACGGAGGTTCTAATTGATACTATCAGCAACACGTTAAAATACACTGATACATTTGGGGAGCTCGTTCGAGAGATTTAATAATCAAGTTGTATGTTTTGAGGTAGAATTGAATACATGTCAATATTATGTACAAAGTTTTTGCATTGCAATTAAAATTTAATGTTTAAATCGAATATTCTATTAGGATTTTGAAAAAGAATATTAAACAAAAAAAAAATGTTGTGAAACAGAATTACAATAGATATGGACATAAAATATCCATATTCTGTATCTGTTTTTTTTTAAATTGTTTAATTAAAATTGAAGTTTCTTATAAATAATTATGACAAATTAATGACTTAGTTTTTCAGAGCTTTTTTTAAAAAAAAATATTATCATTAATATTATTCATTTATTTATTTTTTTTAAAGATTTTACCCTATTACACTCTAAAGACGATAAATGGAATAATCTTGAGTCTCCAATATTTGACAACACTAGCATATAATATGACTAATCATGGAGAGAAAAAAATCTACTAGAAGTTCCCTTTTGAACTTTTAACCGATTGTTGAAGCTGCTCGAGTAGATCTAGTTCGAACTGACAAAATTCAGTTTATTTTACTGGGAGACCTTGACAGTATGGCAGTTATGAAAGATTCGCATACTCACACCCATAAATAGATGATTTTCACTAGACTAAGTTCAATCACCGATATGGCACTAGTTTGAATCCTTTTCATGTTTCAGCGTACTATATATTGTTTAAAGATTTATGACGTCAGTTCTTCAGGGCCTTACGTGACGTGCATGATGAAATTAAAGCTGTCTTTCATTGAACACTTTTTACATCAATAATATCTTGCCCCATATTAAAAGCGTGCGATAGGCTAATTTATTTTATCATTTCAAAACTTAGTTACAATTTGTAGAAAAGTGAATGGTTCCAATTTATCGCCTGATTTGTGCCTATTGTATATGAACGATACATTTGGACGCCTAATTTGACATAAAGAGTGCCCTTATTGTACAGATCTGACATCTTCTAGATTGGATATTGATAAGTGGAAAATATTTGCAAATTGACAGGAAGAAAACGAAACCGATTCTTATCGGACAGACCGAACACTCCCGTGCCCTCGTCATGCAATATGGTGTAAAGAAGATATTTTGATTAAATTACTTTCTTAACAAAATTGTCTACAAATGAAAACGTTAATCTTTACTTAAGTAATAGAAACTGGGCATAAATTTTCGAAGCCTTTTAATTTCATAATTTTCGTAATCCTTTAATTTTTACTCGAGATTGATTAGTATAGGTCTTCTACCAGGTACGGACTTATTTTAAGCCGCAGATATGTGCGTTACCAAGGATAAGTATTGTGTATACTAAAATTAAAGTTTCCACAACTAAACATCTTTGAAAGTACTAGGGAAGTCTAAATTAGGTCGAAGAGTACCAGTATACATGTCCTCTGCAAAATTTCTCGATAGATCTTTACATTCTACAACGAAAAAGTGATGTAAAGTAAAAATTAACAGTTCCCCTAGGGGTTTCGTGTATACTAAAACTGATGTACTCGCATAATTTCAAGACGTACGACTCCATTTTTCCTTAGTAGACGGGTGTCCTAGTGACCCCGAAAAGACTGGATCTCTCAGGGTCAATAGCAGAAGCAATACGTATGTAATTAGAATTATATTCCTCCACAAATCTATGTAATTTGAATATATTAACTTGAATTTTTTTGTACCGTACTTTTGAAAAAAAATCTTAATCTACAATCTAGCAGGTGCAGAATTGGAATTTCATTCATTTGCAGTTAACAATACGATTGTTCATAACAGAATATTATTTTTCCACAATTCACCTCTCATCAAGTGTGATTTTCGCCAATAGCTTTCCGTGTTATTTGTTATCGAATCTTTTTAGCGCATTTGTAAAATTTTTGAGAACATAACCCTGCACTCTTCAGAAAAAAGAGGTCAGCTTGGTAGGCCTAGTGACCTTGTAGAACAGGGAATATCTCTCATCATCAGTTGAGTAACATGACATACTGCCGAAACCATACAGAAAACGTATTGTTTTCAAAATTATAACTCTTAATCTTACAATAACTTACTGTCACGAATGTTGTTTACAACCAATGTCAAATCGAGGCTCCAGTGTCAAGAAGAGCCAAACCCGTGTCCGGAAAGCCAATCATTGGCTCGTCTTAAGGTTTAGTATTTTATGACATTTGGCAGAACCAGGCTCCACTGTCCGACAATGTCGACCGAATGTCGGAGAGTCAATCGATACTTTGTCATTGTAATCTGAACACAAATAACAATCCATCCTTGTTTTCCGAATAATTTCAAATATTTGATCAGAATACCTCTAGCAACAATGAACTTCCATTGCAAAAGGTAGCGCAGTTTATATTTTGTCCCACATGCTACATGCACACTGGTTTATTTCCTACGATTGACCACAAGAATGCTTTGAGCTTTATATCGAAATATTTATCCCGATGGCTTAAATTGACAAGTGAATGCAAATTAATATTGTTCAATGCAATTGCTTGCATGTTCTCTTTATACAAACATACATGTAACAACATATTGTTTACAAGTTAGTTTAATTTTAAATAACATACACGTATCAGTTGCATTCTGTAAAAACGACATCGAAGCAGAAACAACTCGCAAAGCCGGGGAACTATAATTTTTATTGTCCAAGTAAAGAAAGCAAATGTGCTTTTGCTCTTCATGTTAAATTAAAAGTTTTGTTTGGTTGAATTATAATGAACTGTTTTTTGTAATATATTAACGCAAAGTATCGGTGAAACAAATCGTTTCATCGGGTTTAGGCAATGCATGGTCACCTTTTTTTACAACGGATAATTTTTCTTTGTTGAGCCCTTTTAATTAAATTTGATGAATTAGATTCCTATAGTCATTCAACCCGCTTTTCATTTGTACATAACATACACTTTATATTCTTTTTTTTACTAAGTACTATACTTGTAGGTGGCAACAGGTACATGCTATACAAGGAGATATAATGCAAAATTTATAGCTCAAAGTTATACAATGCTTTTAAAATTGTCCAAGAATGTAAAATAGTTATACACAAAAACTAGTAATTAAAAAGAGTTATTTCTTTTTGACACATGAATGGCAAAATGTGCAGTTTTCAAACATGAAATAAAAGACACAAAAGCAAGGCTTAATTTGAAACTTTTTCTTTTTTACATTTTTCATTCAGTCTACCAAACCACACCTTACTTAAATGGTACCCTTTAGCTTTATGAAGACATAATTATCTACAATCGGTACCAAATCTTGATTACAACCCAGGACATTATTTACATGTATTTTGTATGTAAATATTTATTGTGTTCAGATAGATTTTATTAAGTATTTTAATCGTGCAGTAGCATTGAACCCGTAACCCCTCTAGATCTCATGTCGACACCTTTCGTCAAAGAAAAAAACTGAACTCGTTAACATCAATGAAATTTGTTTCTTTCACCATTGTAAACCAATATGTTTGTTTTATTGGGTGGAACTCCTTTGATACTTATATAGTATACTAATATATTTAACACCTTTCACAGAGAACTATTGAAAAATCTGGAAGAAAAAAAGGATCCAGTAAATTGAAGAAAAATCCTTTTGTGTTTTAAAGATCAGTTGCCAATTTTTTTGTATTAAAACAAAACCCCTCTTTTTGGCATTTTGAGATTTGTGTCACTTTATACGCTTATTGAAGGGTACATATTGTCATAATTTCGTTTAACACCGTGTCACATATACAAACGCTCGTGTCTTTGAATAAGTAAGAATATTAGCTTTATTATACCCATTTCAAAACTTGACAAAACTGTCCAAATTATAAACACTCCTTTTCTTTGCAATACTAACAATTATTTATATACTATCATTAAGCTGGTTTTAATGCTGAAAGCTTTTTAAAATATGTGACACGAGCAAACATTACATTTTTAAAAGAATGGATATTTTACAGAGTCAACGAATTTTTACTTGAATGAAACATCAGATATATAATGCTACGAAAGCCCATTAGGGAACTTTCACAGAAATATTTGGATTTTTAATTCGATTTATGACGATTGTTTGATTGAATATTAAAAATCGTCCCATTCGATTGATTGGTCGATTTTTGTTGTTTTACGCCGAGTCTGAAATACTTCACCCATATTTCGGCGGTATGTATATTGTATGTACGACCCATTCGAAAATATAGAGACATCATCGTACATTTTTGATCTCTTGACCGTTGGGTTTATTTCGCATTTGAGAAACTTTAACCTTAGCCATAGACTGCCATACGGATACATAAGATACAACATCTTGTTTTGTAGATTTTTTTAAGAATATGATCACTGTTTTGTATCTGTATCTTTTTTTATTATAAGGAATCAATTTTTTAAAAATCGTTTTCATCTAAAAGTATATTTTGATTGGTCCTAAATGGGCTTCCATAAACAGGTGTAACAGAGACCAAACACCTTCACCTCTCTGGTGAAGTTGAGATACATCAACATATACACTTATGTATACACAAACGTAATGGGATATTCTTGATGCACCAATTTGACATTCGTGTGAAAAACAAATTGTGTCACATCGCAAAAATGAATACACTGGGGTATTTGTACCTTCCTGAAGAAATAAATATCACTTTACTTTTTAAGTTTTTATTTTCACACAATTTTTTAAGACGTAATAAAATTTGTTTTTAATTCCTCCCTCGATCCTCATTTTATAACTATTCGTGAAGTTTGTTAATAAGTACATGTATAAAATTTATACATTCTTTTGCGTCTTGATATCACTGAAATCGAATTGGAAGCAATATTGTGAAATGTAAAAACCTGGACATAACGAATAGTGATCGATCTAAGTAATAGTAATTAATAAATGAATAAAATTCAATACTTATCTCTAAATAGGACATAACACATATAACCCCGTCAATCGATTTATGTTTTAAAAACATTTTAATAATTGTGCACAAACTTTAAAAGCCATTAAAAACTTGCTTTTTATACGAATATATATATATATTTTTCAGATTATTTGTCCTCTTCACTGGTTCTGCTACTATTTTTCAACATACTTTGTCTGTCTGTCTGTTTATATGTAAAAAGCTGACTATTTTTTTAAATGGTTGTTATTCTCGTATTTTAAGAAACTATAATTACAACTTGTTTACAATTTTACCATTTAAAAAACATAATGATAGCCTCGTGGAAAAAAGGTGCGCAAGTTCATTTCTAAATTCAATTTCCGTCATACTGTTCCGCTGACTGAAGGGGGGTGAATTAGAGCTAGATCTGTCACTTTGTTTCTTAAGTTTAAAAATAACATTCAACATTTCAATCATAACTCTCTATTTCTTATATCAAGTTTGATATATCTCCGTTTAAATCTTTGTTAAATTAAGACTATAATTACATAAAAAAAATCAGACATTTTTTTTCGTTAACTGCTTGTTGCTTTTTTCGTGTCAGTATATGCAGAGACAAACCGCGTTTATTTTTTTTTTATTTACCTTAGTCTGGGTGTCTTCTTGCTATCAATTTATAATACCTTGAGAAAAGTCGGTTCACTTTAACAAGACATAACAGCGATTTATGAATCATGTTATCTAATACGGGGTTTTAGGTTTTTAGTGATAACATCAACCGTTCATTAGCGCGACCCTGTGCTTGTGCTCTGTGCGTAAATCTGCAGTTAGATCCATGCAACAAATTGATAGTGCAAACAAATGCTTCCTTTTTAGTGTGCGAGATAAATACAGGGTACACAACATTGGTGTATTCATTTCACGTCCGGGACTTTTCATTAGAAAGGTTAAAGGCCCGTAATCATTTTACACCTCCAAAGTGGACCAGAGCTCTTTTGCGTTTCCTTTCGAAGTTCACTTGAACTTTACAAGAAAATCTCCTTGCCTTGTCTTCAACCCCTGCAAACTGCACCTTCGAAAAAACATAACAGCAGCTATGTCGGGGGTCCCAGATTTTTCCTGGTTATGTTCTATTATTTAAATGGATTTTATCCTATTATTCCTATTTAGTTTCATTATTTTAATAAATAATTGCACTTTTTTTGCTTGCTGTACAAGGATATCTTTCCAATATAGATGTTTCCCCTGATTGCGTCCCACACTGCATCACGTGACCCGGAAACGGTTTTCGTTCTATTTTAATTATCTCGTCATCGAAAGAATTTCATTCAGACAAACTTCCTCTTTGATTAATAAAACAATAATTCTTCAGACCCTAATCCTAGAACTGCATCCGCTCTTTTCTTTCTATCCTTGGTTTGTTACAAATTTTCCCGGAGGATAATCGTGTGTTAAAGGTTGAATAGACCACATATACGCTGTCTCGTCAATGTAACATTCATTTCCAATTTCAAATAATTAAAAGGCAGTAAATATCACATTGTGATCACTTAGGATTTGTTCGAAAAGTTATCTTCAAACACCATCAAGCTATTTCAGATGTTAGACTATGTTTTTTATTTGCACAAAGCTATTATCAACACGTCAAAACTAAATCTAGCAGTCAATGAATTTGCTAGATAATGCTTGAAAATATAAAGGAATTTATGGAAAATGCTGGATACTATTGTATCAATCATTTCAAAAAATACGTTAATAGTAGTCATCCTGCCATTGATTTGACAATTTTGGTGAATGAACACCTTATCAGAATATCAAACAAGGCGAAAATAGCCATAAGAGCTAGAATATTGTTTTTAGAAGTTACGGTTATACCGTAGTTCATTGGCAGCAAGGTGTCATGCACTCTTCAGTTAAATAATTGAAATATACATTGATTTTTTTGTGTTTGTTTTTTTTTCCTGATTAGATGTATTCATCTCCAAAAACACTGGACAAAATAATTGCCTTATATGGAACATTTTGAAGGGGGATATTCTGGGACACGTCTGGCCTATCCTAATTGCCAGAAGCTGTCAACCTCAAAATCAGATAGAAAAGAGCAAGATGGTAAAAAAGATAACGGTTCTATTAATATAATATATCCCTGCTGATTAGATCACAGCATAACCAGGATAGCAAGTCAATTGAGAACTGATAGTATTTTTTCTTGTAAATAATTTAACTTTTTTTTTACAGACTATTTTGAATCGTGTTTTTTTTTATTTAAATCATGTAATTGCATGTACAGTATGTGGCGCAGTGGTAAGAGCTTCTGCTCTAGCTATATATAGAGTCGTGGAGTAAGGTACCCACTGTTGGACGTTGAGACCGGTCCTTCGGATGAGACCGTATAAACCGAGGTCCCGTGCCGCAGCACAAGAAACCCCACTGCTCAATGGCCCGTCTGAGTGCCGAGCATAGATCAAAAATTTGCAGCTACTCACCGGCAAGTGGTTGCTTCTCCATATGAGTGAAAATTTTCTCGAGAGAGACGTTAAGCAACAAACAAAAACATGTAATTCGTTACGAATGCAAAGACTAAATTTACTTTTAAAAAAATCTGTAAGGGTAATAAAGTTCAATGTTTTTTTGTACAAACTCCGTGATGACATGCTCTCTCTCTCTCTCTCTCTCTCTCCCTCTCTCTGATATCAGGGTATAAAGTAAAACTGACTTTGATATACAATCCTACCGATAAGAATTAATTTGAATCGATCTAATAAGATTTACTTTTTTAGAAATTAGAGTTTCCGTCCGAAGAATAAATCACCTCAATGAAAGCCGTCAATGTTACCACTGTATTTTATCAAGGATCTTATATAACCATTAAACTGCAGTTTTCTTAACAATGTACCTATAAAAATTTGGCACTCGTTCACGGTGTAAATTTCTGAATGAAAAACCTGTATATTCAATCAATGTCAGCGTTATCTGGGCGCTTTACTGCTAGTTGTGTCGTGAAATCCGGGGATTGCCGATCAGTTTGGTTTGAATGAATTTCTCATGTGATAAGGTATCAAATATCACCATATTCATTCATGATCAGTTATTTATATTCACCACATTAACGCGTATGTATAACCTTATTTCATTGAGCCATCCTGCATTTGGACATCTTTGAAAGAAGTGCACTGTCCGGACTAGTGACTTTCTTTGCATGATGCGCAAAAGGGTCGTAAGTTCGAATTATCTCCAACATAGTGTGATAACTCGATAAGCTATAACGGCGACTCTTTCGTCTCCGACGACAGACATGTCTTTGGTTAATTAGGTTAAAAAGACTTGTGCTTTAGTATTTACTCATTATTTCGTGTAATTATGTAATCGAACAATGAATGGGCACTACTATCTGTCGCTAAAAATTGCTCAAGACCTTGTAAATCATACTTAGAAACCTTATAATAGGGAGCCAGTTTATTATTTCAGAAGCAAAAACATTCTGGTATTGTTAATCTTTGCACATGCATGAACACAAAATGCGTAAAAAAATCGTACATCATTGCTTTACAATGTTGAAAAACATTTTTCGCTCTGAGTATTTCCTTTCTTTCCGTAATTACATGTATACTAATTTCTCTGGGAGAAAAGTAATAGAAATAATTAACAAAACGATTATTATAACAAACCCAAATAAAACAAAAACGAACGGACATTAGAACAACGAGACAAAAAAAGCCATAAAGTTTAAGTCTAACCTTCGGTATATGAAAGTGTTGGGTGAAAATTAAAGGGTATCGGTTCTTTCAATCAAATATATATTTTATTTTTTTCACAACACGTTATTTTATGGATCCAAAACAATAAACCTCACCAACATAGAAGAAGCATTACAGTCTGACTTGAGAATTATTTTTTAAAATATTCATTAATTTTTGGAAAATATTTAATATTGAGAGATTGGGAATTATTTTCATTTGGTCGAGCGGCGCCACCGGAACCACCAAGTCCACTTGATAGTAAAGCATATTATGAAACTCGAGCCCCATTAGAAATACACTAACGTCTTGTAATAACTGTTGACGATAAGTTTTTATATTTTCCATAACGGAAAATCTAAATCACGTTTTCGCATATTTCCATGATTTTCCATAAATGGTCTCATTAAATCAGAAAAGTTAAATTACACATTCAAAACTCCGAAAATTTTGGCTATTTATTTGGGATCTCTTTTGTTGGACTAAGGGACATAAGTATAATGTGATTTTCATTTTTTTTTCTTCGAAGAGAGTAGTACATAGAAACTTGTTCTAAATTGTTTTTATAAATAAATAATATGCGTGATCAGCAATCAACTTTGAATATTAACAATTTTCCCAAAACTTGGCTATTTGTATTTTAAAGATCACTTTTTGATTTTAAATTTGCCTGATTTTTAAGCATATAAAAGAGGTTCGTGTAGTTCTTTTTCTAAAAAAAGCCCCTTCCTCTGGCAATACCACTATGATCAGACTAGTGTTTTGCATTAGTTGGAGACAAGGTTAATTCCAAGAGACAGGAGTACTAAGGCGTAGAAACAACTAATTGAATCGAAGATTAAGGGTCTCATCTTTTAGTCGCAGATATTTTTCAGCAAAGAAAAAATGGTAGGAATACTGGGTGCGTTTTCCAATCTCTCAAGCTGAACAAGATCCCCCTTAAGATGGCCGTTCAAGGGATCACCGAGCTGACAGGCGCATGTCGTGTTACACTCGCAGTATTGCGAGACATTTATCTGAGACAGTAATCTCAATGGAAATATATATAGATAACATAGCGGACCTCAATGACTCACAAACTGTACTCATATATACGATTGGTTTTGGAGGAGAAGGTAGATTATGTAACATCTCCACTGTAATAATGAAGGGATCTGTTTTCGTCACTGTTGCATCAAAACCAAATGCAGACAGTAAACAAACATCTACCTGCTCTAAATCACGTACTTCAGGAAACGGGTGTCTTTCCGGTGTCGCCCGGATGACGAAGGGGTTACAGCAGTTGCTTTAGATTGGGGAATAAAGAGTTGACACTTTCATTGCGAGTTCGAATACCACTTCAGTATGTGGAGACCTGTCCTTAAGATGAGACCATATAAAACAAGCTCCCGGGTTGCATTAGGTGCTAGCACGATAAAGATTCCCTACTGCTCAAAGGCCCCGAGAGGCGAGTAAACGTTTAAATTAATGCAGCACTCCATCGGCAACTGTGGGGCCTAGATACGAGTGAAAATTTTCGTAAAGGGACGTACAAACACACAAATAAAGTCACTCAAGGCACATCGCACTTCTGTTTACTCAGATATTTTTTTAGTTTACTCATATATACGTTATTCTATTGATTTATTTTTAAAAGGAATCTCAGCATTGTTAATTTCTGAATACATTGACAGAAATCGCAATTAAAATTAAAATCAGTGATCATTAATGTATGTAGTAACTGGAACCTGACTCATGTTTTTATTTTTCTCTAACTGGAAAAACTTTAATTCTTCTTCTAAATGGACTTGAATAACTCAATGGATGTTGTGCAACTTGTACATGTACAAATGAAAACATTCTTGTTTGTTGTTTAACGTCCCTATCGAGAACTTTTTAATCTCATGGCAATTGCACATTGAAGGATCTTTCTCGTGCCAACACCTACTTCGACACGGGTCCTCGAGTCGGTTTACACGTGCAAGGTCAAATCAGAAGGACCAGTCTCCACGTCCTACAGTTGGATTTGAACCCGTGACGTAAGGATCAACTCCTTCGCCACTCTAAATCAAAGGTTCAGCATGGAACCACTGCGCCATGAGGGCGACAGCTTATGAATGAACTATGGAGATAACAAACAGTACCCAAGCTCAAAAGTACATTTAAACAGTACAAATCAGTAGCATTAGAAGTGGGACTAGGTGCAGAGGAGTAAGCCTCCCCTGTCGTCGCAATTTGCGCTTCTTGTCATGATCATGTGTAAATCATGGCCTAACAATTTATTAAAACGAACAACGTCAGTCAGCATTCGACTTAATGATAGCTAGTATTTGCTTACAAGGTCATTATATCGACCATCAAACTTGGATCGAATTAACTACTTAGTAGTTTATTGAAAATATGTCATCGATATATCTAGATGTCGAGTTGAAGACCACAGCAACATTTGCTTATAAAAGGGCACAGTTGGTTTCTATGGAAATTCCGATAGATGTTGGAAGAACTGCATACTAAAAACAGAAATTTCTGTGGCATACTTGGTCCTATTTCAATATTCCTGGTATATATAGACAAATGTAGACTACTCCATGATACATATTTATTTTAAAAATTTACTACTCCTACAATCTGATTGTAATCTTGCCACAAAAAAGACTATTAAAATCAAGGATAATCATTCTATTGTTGCAAAGTTTCAAGCAACTGCTACTTTTTGACTCTTTTATTTTAAGAAGCTGGGGGTCAACAAATTAACCGCCAGATATAACTTCTTTTTTTTTAGATATGATATCTTAAACTATCAACTATCATTTGGCAAAGAAAAATTTCATACATTTCATACATTGAAGTTTTAAAATTTACGTACAATGAAAGGTCTCGATAGAGACTTCTGGTTACATTAAGTTTCAAACAATTTGGACTATTTAGTTCAGTATTTTGTCCCTTTTTCTAGTATTTTTATACGACTCACGTCGATTCATCAACAATATGGGATGCATTGAGGGGATTATAATTAACACAGTATTCTAGAAGTTCTTGTTATAAATAAATTTGCAACTATTCAAATCAAGAGACCTCATTATCTTATCGTATTCACAGGACAACACGAGGACCGTGTAATACAGCTCAACAAACTTTTTAAGCTCACATGGTTTTTCGCACAAATTAAGGTCACATTGTTGTAATAAAAATTACCATTTTGGAACTACAGTGAAAACAATAGCATTACCATTTGTGTTATATTACATACATAATGTCAAGCATAAATGTCTTTTAAAATCATTTATCTTGGAAAAGAGAAATTTCCAAAGTGGATGTTTTAAAGGAAAATTTATAAATATAATGGTAGGGTGTTTCACAATTGACTATACAAAATTCTACCATAGGTTTTTACAAATTGTATAAAACGAGCTTTCCTTGATCACATGTAGTTGAAATTTTTAAATTTTCTTCTTAAATGTGAGTATTTTTTAAAAAAATATTTGCTCATTTACCATACTCCTCTTTATTGATTTCTGTAAGAAATGTAGCGCCGAAAAGGGATAACATTGCAAAAGGAAACCATATTAAAGGGTAGGATAATGAAGTATTGTTTATTTTTTTGAATAGTAAATTCCTTCTGTGAAAAGGAAAATTCTTCTGCATTTACGGTTTGAAACGTTAAAATTTTGCAGTGGGATCAATCTTTCATGATTCTAGATTTTAGAAGTTGACTCTTAAAAATCCAACCTTATTTACATAGAAAGCAGTCAAACAGATGAAAAATACTATTACCACCCCGAGTTAAAGAGTCAAAATGTACAGAAAATACAAGTTACAGTAGCTGTACTGCACCCATGTCTACGTTTCTGCCAAGAGCTATTGCTTTCAAAAGAACGCATAAAAAAGACAGTTACAACTGGCAAGAAACTACAAAAATTCAAATGAGAATAGTTTTTATTTTTCAGCCATGAATATATCAAAGTTCTACCAATTGATTTGTGTGAATTATGTTTCAGTAAAATGAAATAAAACTCAAATTATGTAAACAAAATACTTTTAAAATGTATTTTGTTGAATAAAATATCGACCAGTTAAAATACACTGAAAAAAATATTAAATCATAACAATGTGACCTTAATTTGTTTGAAAAACCATGTGAGCTTAAAAAGTTTGTTGAGCTGTATAAGAACCAACAACATGAGATGCAAATTCCCGGTTAACCTTGTATCTTGATATGATAACACGATATCTTGTCTATATGAAGTAGTATCGACCATGACACTGATAAAGTACCTATCGTAGCTTTACCAGACGAATCAACAATAGCTGTACATAACAAAGGTGTCAAAATGACAATCTACCATTACAAGTACTTGTTTAATGGCCGTTGCGATAACATCGAAAATCTTCAAAACAGTTGGTTCTTCTGCAAACTAGAACAGACGACGAACGAAAGATTCAAGAGAACCAACAACGGTTCAGTTCACAGTTAAAGTATATACTTGAAAGAGACGAACTGGTGAAGTCCTACTATCAAATTTAGATTACACTTAGTTTTTCTTCTCAAACCGGAAGCAGTAAATGACAAGAGTGTTGACACAATTGGTTTGAGAGCACTCAAGGCAAACATATTCAGACGAGATTGCTCCCGAGAGATTACTGCGCATCATGGCGAGAATTAAGTCAAAAGAACACTGCTCCTAGACTTCCGTTTCTGGTTTGTAAATAGTCTCTTTCTTGGAAGTCCCGTCAATATGCCAAGGTAAAGGATATGACAGTTAGACAGTAAATAGAAATTGTCTGTTGTGAAGCAGGTATTGTCGTACTACTTTTTCTCCCACGTTGAGTACACAATCTACACGATGTTTCTTTATGTTCAACAAAATTGCTTCCTATCTCAGTGATGAATGAAAACCAATAAATACTAGCATAAATTGCTGATGGTATGTTCGTAGTTAAAAATGAATCATTTAGTAAACAAAAGTTATATGAGATACAAAAGGACTATACATGTATATGAAGTGTTTATCAATGAATCAGACAACAATCAGTAATATACACATAAGCCTTTTCCCCCCCAAAAAAGTCACACAGTCAATAATGAAGACAGTGGTGGGGCATTATTGATTAAAAAACATTTACTTAAACAGAGACAAGAAAAATTAATTGAAGTTCATTTGTCTTTGAACTTATTAAAATCTTAGAGAGGTAGAAAGAATAAGATCAGCAGTTAAATGTTGCAGCAGCATTGCAGTTTTGGTTCAAGTCAGTTCTATCGGTTTTGCGCACTTTGTGCTACGTGCTTTAACAAATGTTCTTGTGCTTTGAACCGCTAGACATTGAAATATTGTGTGACTTTCATAAAGAAGGTTAATTTTTCATCGAGGCTTCTTCTTTCGTCATTGGTAATATTTTTTGTATGTTATTGAGCGTCAGTTAGACTGATGAGCAAAAGCAAATATAAATAAAATCAGGTCTTTTCAAAATAATAGTTAATGTTAAATTTTTTAATGGAATATAATGTACTCAATTTTGGAATGTGTGTTTGCTTTCGTTTGTTTTGAATTCTTTGGCTGCCATTTTTAGAACTATTTAATCAAATATATAACACCCGCACAAACAAATTCTCAACTTAGGAAAGAACAGGAAAATGCACATTCCATACCTTGGTACCACAGTGTGTAACAATGGATAATCCGCCTTTATTTGGTAAAAAAATCGGAATTGTTTAATATATTTATACTGGTAGGAGGGACAAACATCAAAAGATTCACAAAAAGCATGTTGCATTTTTATTTTATTTTACAAGGGATTCTATCAAACTCATTAATCTGTACAGAGATTTGTCGGGCTATGGTTTGGCCCACTTTGCCACTTGAAGAGATTTCTGTGTTGTCTGTAAATATTATCCTAGATAATTAGTGATAGCGCTGCTAATTAATATCAAATTAAAATTTTATTCAAACGCCCCATGATTTCAATTCCTTTAATGTCAGTGAGTGCAAAAGCAAGCAGTCAGCAACAAAAATTATCTTTTTCTTCCATTTTTTTTTTCAAAAAAGCTATTTTAGCATGCCTTCCAGGGAAATCAAAATTATTGCAATAAATCCATGTTTCAAAAAGAAAAAAAAGTAGTCTTAAAACTACACCTTGTAAAATAAATTTTATGTAAATAAATTAAAAAAAAAACGAAAATTTTGATTCGTCTTTTTTATAGACTAGTAATTTATTTGCTTAAGGAATCTTTCGACACTGCACACTAAATAGTTCTTAGTATAGGGTAATTTTATGCAGTTAGAGTGATCTGTCCTTAGAAGTAAGATAGAAAAAAAATGGTTAATTATAGTCAATGACATACTCTGTAATATTTTAAACTATTCTTAGCATTATTTTTGATCAAGAATAATTAAGTAAATGAATTCTTTTTCATTTATTTTCCTTTCGTAAGTAAGCAACAGTGATTTCCTTTCACAAATAGTCTATTGAACATTTTTCTTGGGGAAATGAGCAGGTACTCTATGATGAAAATTAACTAAATTGTCACAAAATGCAGACCTTGCAATTTTTATGTTTATTTAAAATCAAGCAAATTCAAAGAATTGTGGTCCCCCGCTTTCAGTGTCTTTGTGGGTGAGATGTTATTTTTTATGACATATTGTGTCTAATATGAACACCCTATCATATGTCATTTATTTACAAATTATCATTGAAGTTGATTTTTTTTTTATAAAATAAGGTAAATTGTGAAGGTCAAGGGTAAGAAATCATAGCATGCTCGGGATATCTTGTCACAGGTAATGCACATGTCAAATATAAGGAACAAGATGTGTTTGTGAAACACTGATGACCCCATATGCCAACATAACGAAGATTAAACTTTTCTTAAATGCAAATTAAATATATTATATTATTACCCAAATTAGGGTTTTTCTCACAGGAAATACGATTGTGAAATACAATATCCCTATCTCCACCTGTTCAAAAGTTATGGTCAAGAATAAATTTTTGGAAGATAGGTCATACTCCAAGGTCAAAGGGTCTGAGTTGTTTTCTTCAGAAAGTTCTTGTCACAAGTGATACATATGAAGGATGAAAACCCTAACCCTACCATTCAAAAGTTATGGCCAAGATTAAAGTTTTTTAAAAGTCGGTCCAAGGTCAAAGGCTTAAAGTTCTTGATATTCAATAAAAGGTCTTCTCACAAGGATTATATACATGTGTGTGAAGTATAAAAGCCCTAGCCCTTAACATTCAAAAGTTATAGTCAAGGTTAAAGTTTTCTTAGAAGTACAGAAATCTCCAAGGTCAAAGTTGTTGGTATAAAATGAAAAGTCTTCCTACAAAGAATACCTATGTGAAATATGAAAGTCCTAGTCTACCATTAAAAAGTTGTGGCCAAAGACAAAAGTTCTTGATTAGAAGGGTAAACTCCAAGGTCAAAGGGTCAAAGTTCTTGGTATCCAATGAAAGGTCTTCTCACAAGGATTACATATATAAAGTATAAAATCCCTAGCCTTTACATTTCAAAAGTTATAGTCAAGGTTAAATTTTTTTCAGAAGTACCTTAATCTCCAAAGTCAAGGTCAACAGGTCAAAGTGGTAGGTATCCAATGAAAGATTGTTGGTATCCAATGAAAGGTCCCGCCACAAAGAAAACATATGTGAAATATGAAAGTCCTAGTATCAACCATTCAAAATGGCCAAAGTAAAAGTTAGGAAATTTTGTGTAAAAGTGGGTCATACTCCAAGGTCAAGGTCAAATTTGGTGGTACACAAAGAAAGGTCTTGTCACAAGGAATACACTTTTAATATGAAAGTCATAGCACCACAAAATCAAAAGTTATGGGCAAGGTTAATGTTTTTGTGTCGGTCGGAAAGCTAGACAGACTGACGGACATACGAATGAGATTTAATGTCCCTTCGCTTTCACGAAAGCGTGCGACATTATAAGGTGTAACTTAGTTCTGTTGTCAAAGAGCCAGTAAAACGATAACTTGAATCCTAAATTGATTATCTAGGTAAGTGAAACTGACTCAGCATCCAAAAAATTGTCCTTGAACTTCGGACCCCCATTCATTCCCCAAAGTCCTTAATTTTGACATGTAGAAGACGCTTTTTTTTTTGGAAGAAATCATTGAATGGTTATTCTAATAATTAATGACACTTTCCGATATTTCATTTGGATTTATTTGAATATTTTCTAAAGGTTAAAGGTTGTTTAGCCCTGTAACCATGATTATGAATCATTTTGCCTTCAGATTTTTAAGCGGTAATGATATAACGAACTTAATTTTGTATCTAAGGGAAAACAGTATTACAGACTATGTGAGTCAACTTTCTAGGAATAATGAGATGAAAGCCATTGTCTGCGAGTCTTTGAAATGGGTTGTTTAGCTAAAGAGACAGTAAATTAGAGTTAATAAGTTGCTTGGTCAAGGTGACACTGCTTCTAGCAACTAAATTACGTTCAATTAAATATCATAAATTGGAATAATTAATTTGCATATAACTAAAAATTACAAGAACAACATTTTTCATATAAAACAGCCAGGTATAGAAAAAAAATCTTTTGTGATTCATTTTTAATTGTTTTTGCGAGGGCATCATTAGTTATGCCGCTGTAACCACCTTCATGGGATTATTATGTCAGTGTAGCCTTAGTTATTCTCAATATTCTAGAATTAAATTCAATTGCCCTTAACCCAATTTGATGGATCCAAATATCATATGTTAACTATGGAGGTATTAAGATATTCTGTTCCCCATTAAACTAAGAGCAATGCGTCAAATGTTTCCAAACGTGCAAATTGAAGTAGTCTTATGCGGGCATAGATTTTGCTGATTGATGTAAAACAAATGTGGGACAGTGCATTGAAATTCAAACAATTAGCAGATTAGCGATAACGCGCTATTGTGCATGTTAGTACCCTGAAAAGAAACGGTAATCGCAGAAAGACCAACGGAAGGTGTATGGTATATCAACGTAAGTGAAAGGGCTAGTAAACATAAACTTTTCCTAGTTTCTGCAAGCGAGTGATTTAGAGATATTTTATTGAGAACTAACAATTAATTCGAAACGTTTTAGTTCTCTGTGGAGCAAATGCATTTACCTTTTAAGATTAGAAGAATATTTCAGTTCTAATGTTGATAAATCCATATTCATGTTCATATTTTCAAATGTCATTTAGATGCATATAGAGAAAGGCACCATCCTAGAAAACATTTACAAGTCAAAAACATCTTAGGTTTCATTATCATTATAGATTATAAGAGTATTTATTAAAAGTGTTAGCATCAATATGTGAATTAATAATCTACTAAACATCACTTTCAATAGATTTGATTGTACAGCGTACACTGTATACTATAACGTAAAAGTACAGAAAGGATAGCCAGCGACCCGCGAATACCGATAAATCAAGGTCAAAACTGTCTACCTGTAATTCTTCTCCAGGTATAATATGAGGATTAATTACTTACTAAATAGATTTCAATGAAAGGTTAAAATTCACACGAATGCCAAACATTATCGAATTATAAAACTCTAGCAAACTGACATTTCAATTCCTTATTCAGTCAATCCTTTTCAATCTACGATCTACAAATTTAAAAGTATTATTGCCAAGAGTTGACACTTACGCATTTTCGGACACCTTAAGCCCTCCAAACTTTAACAACACTGCACTGAAAGAGTTATAAAAAGCTGACACGGACCATCTGGGGATAAACCGATTTTCTGGATTACTCTGTGCTTTTCCTTTGGAAGGCAATAATTGTCATTCATTATTTCTTCCTTGGCCCTTCAGTTTGTAAGCAATCTGCAAAATACTGGGGTCAGAAATTAATATCTAACGCGATTCCGTGAAATCTTTACATGGTTTTCATTAAAAAAAAAACGACTTTCCGCTGTGAAACATTTGGATACAAGTATTCACATTCACGTTATAAGGAGACGATCAAAATTGTTTATTTCCATGTCCTAGTTCGTTGCAAAAAAATGAATATACATATATTTCAAGCTGTAACATAGATTTTTACTTTGTGTACTTTGTTCCTAAAAAAAGAAACCTATATCGAAACATTTCTATCTCATGCATATCTCTTTTTAGGTTGCAGGTCTATAAAAAGTCATTTTAAGCTCGGCATTACTTCAAGACCACGTCACGTACATGTATGCAGTTGCAGTACAGACATGGAGGACATGACAATTGTATAACATCTACTCCGCTGACCTTGGCAAAAGTTACTGTTCTTCCCATGTTTAGCGTACAAATTAAATGCAGTGAGAGTATATCATAGAGTAGGTCTATATATATTCAACAAGACGTTTCCATAATAAACCATAAAGGGTAAAATCTTTAAACATTTCAATGTACTGCTTTCAGGAAGAAAATTGGAAAACAGTAGGAAAATTCTAAATTCGATTAATTTTATAATTTTAGTCCATGAAATGGTAAAGCCAACAATTTGGCTCTATTTATTGAATAGAAATTCATAAAGTTGACACATTATCTTGATTGGCTGCAATCAAAAGTTTATTTGATATACGAGATGTTGTAAAAGATTTCACTGTTTTTGCTTTTCATCTTTATTTTGGAGACGTCATCAGCAAGCGTTTCAAGGAGAAATCAATGCTTCGTCGTTGAAATGTTTTTCCTGGTGGGGAGATTGTTAGAGAATAATTAGCACCGCCTTATCAGATAAGTTGCTACGTGGACAAGTAAAAAATAGAAAAGCAATAGCAATTGCCTTAATTACATATCTTGAAACTATTTAAGGTGACAAGGAACAATAAAGGGCCATATCTGGACGAAACTGAAGCGCAATTCGATAACTGACACCAAAATGGATGTTTATCCTCTTAAAATTGACGTTGACTTTTATTACGTGAATTGCTGTTTTTATTTTTAGGATTTTACAATATACATTGTTCAACAGTAATTATCGCTCTTCCAGTGACGTGAAAATTGTATTAAATAATGTTAATTCTTCCTGGCAATTAGAACCAGAAGTATCTCGTAAATGATATCAACAATCACATTAGATAATTGTCAATTGGTCTTAAATTCTCACATTGATAAATTGGAAAATAATGAAAGATTGTGTGTGTCAAAATGTCAGTTGAAGAAACCACCCCCTCTCATGTCAAATATACTCTAGATAACAAAAAAAAAGACGTTTTAAACTTTCAGTTAGACATGGATCTAAAAAGATACACTCAAAAAGATTCAGTCTTATTTAAAGAACATTAAGAAACATTGAAATTAAAAATTTTACATTAAAGTCCTTTTTTTTAAGATCATTGATGAATGTTTAAAATAATGAATCTCTTAAAACTGCTTTGTCATTGGTCATTTGCAAGACTTTTTTGTTAAAAAACATTCTGCTTTTACACACAAGTATTCTGAAGTTATTCGAGACTGTATATATCAACCCGAATAGGACTGTACATGCCTATATAATATGCGTGTAAGTCTATGTGTACATTGTCCATTACTGGCAATAATTTCTTTATATGTATTTATGATAAAAAGTTCGTGGGTTTTGGATATCAGATATTCCAATGCTCTGTTGAAATTCCCATGGGAATCAATTGCACCCAGTTATAAGCAAATCTATTCTTGTATTCATATGAAACAGATTAACATTTTATTCAAAATCGTTAAATTGATAAGAATTAAACACTTGCTGTAGCCATTTTTCAATCTACAATTAAGACATTTCTACATGTATCTCCCAGTGAGCAACATTTTCTAGATCTATCTGACACATCTGTTTCATATTTGGATATTTTAATAGAAAACTAGAGGTACTGTGAGCAATGAGCTCACTAAATAATACCCCCGCCTCCCATATGAATATAATGGCAGTATCCATGTTTTCCTCTGGAAAATCCAGATCAGGTGATGGCAATATGATAAAGATTGAAAGTTTCATCAAATTTCCTTCCATAAGAGATCTGACACATCTGTTTCATATTTGGATATTTTAATAGAAAAAAAGACGTAAACGGTAACCTTAAGACAAAATTTTATGATAAGTCTTTAAAATAATGTTTGCTTGCCCTTTCCCGACTCAGGGTAAATTCTTGGATCGGTACATGTAGGTAGACCTGTATGAAAATCTTTTTTCCAGGAAATTTCAAAATTTGGTAATGGGAATAGAGGAATAATCATAAAAAAATGTCGTGTCCTGGAATGTAAAAAAAAACCAACAGGGTTTTGAGTCGGGCAATTTCTAGTCATTCGTTCAGAAGAGGGCAATCAAACATTTTTTTAATGTGGCCTAAACGTGAAGACTTTTAATTACTTTTTAATCGTCAACTTTACTTATGCAGCAATATACCCTTATCACCAATAAAAGGGATTATTTATATCTTTAGTTGATTCGAAAGCCAAGAGAACATTGTACGGATGTATATTTTCTAAAGGGTAAGTTACTGACATACAAGTTGATGAAACAAGAATATCAAAAGTCTCGAACAAAGTCATCTTTTCTCAAGATCTTTGGTCTATGACCTTTTCAGCAAATATAATCCATCATCAAATCAAATGCAGACTGATTTTATCATACAAATTGTTAGATCCGTTTTCACACACTGACTTGCCGACGGATTATTCCTTTATTTCCCGATCGTGAAAAAGAGCACACAGCAGGTGTCTGTTCGGCAGGGATACTCACTCCTCTATGGTACCTGATCCCATCTCTGATGATTTGAGGTTTGTTTTTGCTTTGCTTCTGATTTGTATTGTTTAAATGGACTTTTGAGCTTGGATAAGTTATCTTCATACATTTTATTTCAAATGATTAAAAAAAAATACATCGTGTATCAAGATTTTACATTCTGATAAAAATTCATGAACCATTATGCATATAAATTCATAAAATTAATAAATATACTGAAATACAAAAAAAGGGTTAAGAAAATTTTTTATCCGTTTTTTGTAAAGTTGAAGCATAAAAAATAAACTAAACTTAAATAGTTGTTTTTATCTTTCATAGACGGATCACATGTCTACGATTAAATTACAATCATGCCTATACTTTAATACTGTAGAAGTACTTTTTCCGATTGGTATTAATTTACATGTGCGCGGTAACATATACATGTATTCCGCGGAAATTTGTCCGCGAACTTAATATAAATGTAAGGCATTTAGTGATAATCTAAGAAATCCGCGGATTAAACAGAAATGGAGATTCCGCGGAATTATGACCCCGTGGAAAAAAGTACGTGTACAGTAATCAATATACATTCAATTTTTTATTGTCTGACATAGCTTGTTTTAGTATCCCTTCCGAAATTCCACTGAAAATTAAAGCAGTGATGGATCGTTTTTTGTAGCAACATCAACACGGAACCTCGACTTATTACGTTCTCATCCGGAAGACAGCGATTTCTACATCTCGCAGTGAGTTGGAATCCGCGACTAAATGCTCTCACCACTGCGCTACGCGGATGTGTGTTTGAAATTATATCTGTACTGACTGTAATTTGTATTACTTTAAAAAATGTGAGCTGAAAGTCCACAGTTCAAGCCCTATCTGCGAAAGACCCATGTCGGTAAAATAGGAAGCAACTGTTCCTTCGCTAAGCGCTAGTCACTGTAAAGTGAAAGTTTTGCGTCTTTCAGGTAAGATCTTAAATACCATGTCACTATCAAGATCCCTCATTGTTCCATGGCCAAGTAGGAATAGTGCGGAGTTTGAAAAGGTCTATAGAGCCCAGTACATGATAACTACGAGTAAAGAATCCTGAGTGTGAGGTTAAACAACACAAAATTAATCATCAATCAGCTAAAAGTCAGATAAAAATATAGATCATCTTGACATCTATATAAAGCGAAATCAGTTTTACTTGGATGTAGCTCTCCAGGTTACATGTACAGAAATAATGACCTATTAAATATCATACAGGTGACTCTCGATCTTTTTAAGTTCAAGGGTTCGAGAGATCGAGGGGTTCGAGAGATAGAAAATAAATAAAATTCGGAATTTTCAAGAGACAGATATCAGAAGTATATGATAAAGTCATTATGAGTAATTTACTTGATATCAACAACAATGATCGTATTTCAAATAAATAAAACGTGTTTCAATATTTATTTGGGAATTTAGCAAAACAACACAATATTATTATCATCAATCAGCTAAAAGTCTATAAATATAAAAATCATGTTTCAAGTCAAATTAACTTATAAGTTGTGAATTCCTTTATAATTTACCGACATGGCCAATTAATTATATCAACACACACTCGACCAACAGAAATAGTGTCATCTATGTAAATACCTCCATAGTTTTCCAGGTTAGTCCAGGCTGCATCAAATCATTGGCGTGTATTTACTTGATTGTATATATATGTAACGTCCCTCTCCAGAGTATTTCACATGAACAGAAATAATGACCTATTAAATATCATACTTTCAAATTTAAAAAAAACATGCACTAGATTAAAAATTACATAACATTATCAAACTAAAAAAAAAACACATGCACCAGATTAAAAATTACATAACATCCCAAAACTGTCTCTTTTCTCAACACCATTTTTCCCTCGACCTGGCAAGTTCAGGTGATCTTTTCACGCATGGCAAAGCAGTCGTCTGCACGGATCAAATATGACGCCATGCAACTGGTTATGTGCATTTCATGGCTTGCGAAAGCGCCAAAATCTGAATGAAAAACGACCTTTATCTTCTCGAGTAAACAACAACGTAGTATTACGCTGACAAATGGACTTGTGAATGGAAAACTAATGATATATTGGCCTATATAAAACCCCCTAACAGGATCTGTATAGATAAGCTTTTCGCTGTTCCGATGACACCCGGTCAAATTCAAGGTTATGTGGATAGGTAAACAGCCACTATTAAACCTGCCGATTACACCGAGCTGAGGTGGTGATTCAACCCGGTGACGAATGAAAGTGAGCAGATAAAAACGTGCCGATGTGCATATATTTGGAATAAATGCATTTAAAAAAGATTGTCAATATTCTTATTTTAGAATGGCCGATATAATGATAAGGGATATTAAACAAACATGACTTAAACTGTCCGTTATCGATCATTGACTGCATGGATAGTACATAGTATTATCATAATGATAATTAAATCATCCATTTTCTGTATTATTTACTTTTTTATACAGGACAATTTTTCTTGGAGCTATGGCAATTCCTCTCAGCATCATCTGTGGGCAGAACAATTTATTTAAAATGTTGATATCTTTTTTCACTGTAAAAATATTTGTTTGTGGGGACTTTGATATGGTGGTTGGAAAATTAGTAGAAGTAATGCATATGAAAGTTTTCGGTGATCATAAATTCGAGAATCTCTCAATGCCTCGAAAACAACGAAAATTACACCCCGAAAATTATTGACTTCACAGTTTATGTCGTAACCTAACGTTCTATTCTAACTTGGCCTACATAATTGAAATTAAAACATACTTTTTGCCAGTAAAATTTTCTTTCCAAAGACAGCCCAAATGTTAATCGTACTTTTTCTTGCTTATCAACTTGCGTAATGCAACGATTTATTTTATATACAAAACTTTCATCCAAGATCGACAGTCGCCCGCGTGGCGCAGTGGTTATTACGTCTGCTCTAGAGTTGCAAAGTAAGGTCGCGGGTTCGAATGCCATTGTGGGACATGGACATGTGTCCTTCGGATGAAACCATATAAACCGATGACCCATATCGCAGTAGGTGCTGGCACGAAAAAGATCCCTCACTACTCAATGACCCTCAGTGCCGAGTATAGGACAACATTTGTAGCTCTCCGTCGGCAAGTACTAGCGTCTCCACATGAGTGAAAACAACATATAATCAGTCAGTTTATCATACTCGTAGGGTCCACCAAAAATCAAGAACATTGTACATTGTAATTTGTCCACCTCTTTGGACCGTGATATTTGTCGTACCGACGTCTAGTTTAGATGATCAATCTCCGTAAATCCCTCGCATTTTCGAAAGTAACATTAAAGAAATCCTATAGTAAATATACCTGTATTTTGAGACGGTCCCTTAACAATAATCGGACGGTAGATTTTCCCCAAACTTGGCATGTACACTGAAGTTAATGTTAGTTATATATGGTATAAAAATAAAGAGTTTTGCTATTGTAGTTTTTATAGCTCTACTGGTCAGAGACCAGAAGAGCTTATGCGATAGTAATTCGTCGGGAGTCCGTCTGTCTGCAAACAATTTTTCAAAATGCTACATCTCCTACAGTTTTGGTCTGATTTCAATATAACTTGGCACACAAGTAGACTACACTAAGATACATAATTCTGTATATCGTTTTTTTATTTCGATAAACGGTCTTGCCGTGATTACTAAAAATAGACATTTTTGTGAAATTCTTTCAAAATGCTACCTCTTCTACAGTTTTGGTCTGATTTCAATATAAATTGGCACACAAGTAGACTACACTAAGATACATAATTCTGTATATTGGTTATTGATATCAATGAACGGTGTTGCCGTGGTAACTGAAAATAGAAATTTCTGTGAAATTCTTTCAAAATGCTACTCCTCCAACAGTTTTGGTCTGATTTCAATATAACCTGGAAAACAAGTAGATTACACTAAAATACATAATTCTGTTTATCGGTTTTTGATTTCGATGAACTGTGTTGCCGTAGTTACTAATAATAGAAATAGAAATTTCTGTGAAATTCTTTCAAAATGCTTGTCCTCCTACAGTTTTGGTGTGATTTTAATATAACTTGGCAAACAAGTAGACTACACTAAGATACTTAATTATTTGAATCGGTTTATGATTTAGATGAACGATGTTGCCTTGGTTACTAAAAATAGAAATTTCTGTGAAATGCTACTCCTCCTACAGTTTTGATCTGATTTCAGTATAACTTGGCACACTAGTAGACTACACTAAGATACATAATTCTGTTTATTGGTTTTTGATTTCAATGAATGGTGTTGCCGTGGTTACTAAAAATAGAAATTTCTGTGAAATTCTTTCAAATTGCTACTCCTCCAACAGTTTTGGGCTGATTTTTTATATAACTTGGCAAACAAGTAGATTACACTAAGATACATAATTCTGTATATCGGTTTTTGATTTCGATGAACGGTGTTGCCATGGTTACTAAAAATATAAATTTCTGTGAAATTCTTTCAAAATGCTTGTCCTCCTACAGTTTTGGTCTGATTTCAATATAACTTGGCACACAAGTAGTACATAATTCTGTGAATCGGTTTTTGATTTAGATGAACGATGTTGACGTGGTTACTAAACATAGAAATTTCTGTGAAATTCTTTCAAATTGCTACTCCTCCTATAGTTCTGATCTGATTTCAGTATAACTTGGCAAACATGTAGACTACACTAAGAAACACAATTCTGTAAATCGGTTTTTGATTTCGATGAACGGTGTTGCCGTGGTTACTTGAAATAGAAATTTCTGTGAAATTCTTTCAAAATGCTACTCCTCCTACAGTTTTGATCTGATTTCAATATAACTTGGCACACAAGTAGACTACACTAAGATACATAATTCTGTGTATCAGTTTCTGATTTCGATGAAAGGTGTTGCCGTCGTTACTTAAAATAGAAATTTTTGTGAGATTCTTTTGAAATGCTACGTCTACTACAGTTTTGATCTGATTTCAATTTAACTTGGTACACAAGTAGATTACTCTAAGGTACATAATTCTCTTTATCGGTTTTTGATTAAGATGAATGGTGTTGCCGTGGCTTCTAAAAATACAAAAAGTACAAACCAGTAGAGCTTCAGTCTCGACAGAGACTTCTGGTTTACATAAAAATCGCAGTCGGCTCTCTTAATGATATGACGCCCTTACTTGTCTGTTTCCCTGCTTTTTGAATGACCCTGAATTATAACCAGCAAGGACAACGGATCGAAAAGATAGATCTGTTAATATTACATTGCTCTGCTGCTTGGGTTCAAGGTAGAGGGAAAAAAACGGAAGTCTCTAATGAGACTGTAGCTCAACTGGTTTAGTATAAAAGAAAAGAAAGCAATAACTAGAAATATGTACTTCAGTGTAGTCTATGCATATACCAAGTTATATTGATGTCAAACCGAAATTGTAGGAGGAATAGCCTTTTGAATGTATTTCCGATAAATTTCTATATTTAGTAACCATTGTTGCACCGTTCGTTGAAAACAAACAAACAAACAAAAAAAAAACAATGAACTAAATAATGTACTTTTGTAAAGTCTTCTTGTATGCCAAGTTATATAAGAATCGGACCAAACTGTACGAGTATCTTTTAAACAAGGATCTATCAGAAATTTCTTTTTTAAGTTACCATGGCAACATGGTTCAAGGAAATCAAAAACCAATGTATAAAATGCATTGTCTACGTGTATGCCATGTTAAATTGAAATTTAAAACTGTAGGAGAAATAGCGTTGTAATGGAATTTTACAGAAATTCTCTTTTTAGTTAAGCGAGGAGTTAAGTGTTTAAAAGGAATTTTACAGAATCTTCATTGTTAGTAACCATGGCAACACATATGCATCAAATTATGCTTCTTAGTGGAGTCTACTTGTGTAGTGTGTACCAAGTTAAATGGAAATTGGACCTAAACTGTAAATGTAGGAATTTGGACACAGATTTGAAGTTAATAATTTCTGTATAATATCACGACATATATTTTAAAAATATTTCACACACACAAAAATTCTTCTTAAAGTTTATTAAACTTCAAATTTTTGTGTAGTGTGTCACAAATTTTATATTGAAATTGGAAAAGGGGCAATCTAAACTGTACATGTATTAATGAACCAGAAGTCTCTGTCTAGACTGTAGCTCTATTGGTTTGTACCAAAAATGAAGGAAGAGAAAAGTAGCAGTTGGGACTTAAAACTATACAAAAGCAATAAAGAGAATACTGATCCTTGATTGTCTCTTTTTGTGGCAAGATTGCATAAGACTACAACTCTAGATGTAGCTTTTGATAAAACTTTACAGAATTTTCAATTTTACTTACCATGGCAACATAAATCATCAAAATCAAAAACACAAAACTTATAATTATGTATCTCAGAGTAGTGTACATGCATGCTACATTATATCATAATCAGACTAAAACTGTATTTTGAGTAGCATTTTGAAAATATTTCACGGAAATTTCTATTTTTAGTAGCAAAAGCAACTTCAGTCATCGAAATTACAAAAAAGATAAAGAGAATTATGTATCTTAGTGTAGTTTACTTGTGTGCCAAGTTATATTGAAATCAGACCAAAACTGTAGAAGGAGTAGCATTTTAAAAGTATTTCACAGAAATTTCTATTCTTAGTAACCATGGCAACACCGTTTATCGAAATCAAAAATCGATATACAGAATTATGTATCTTATTGTAATCTACTTGTTTGTCAAGTTATATTGAAATCAGACCAAAACTGTAGGAGGAGAGAATTTTGAAAAAAAAATGTTCACAGACAGACAGACGACTGGCGCATAAGAATAAAATTAAAATTTGTGGTAGTGCAAGGATGTGTCAACCAAACGCGTCTAAAAATTTGAAGTTTTAACAACTTAGATGAAATAAGATTTTTAACATATTTTGTGTGAAATGCTATTTATTTAAATATATAAGTCGTAATATTATACAGAAAATATTAACTTCAAATCTGTGTCCATGCACCTCTAAAGGAATTTCATAGAAACTTCTGTTTTTAGTAACCATGGCAAAACCGATAGTCGAAAACAAAAACTGATGCAATAAATTATTTTTCTTATTGTAGTCTACCAATGTGCCAAGTTAAATAGCAATGGGTAGAAAACAGGAGTATCGTTTTGAAAAAGTGTTTACAGACGGACGACGGACACCCAACTGTCGCATAAGCTTTAGGTTCTGGCGTTGGGGCCATACAACTTAGATGAACTCACTTTTGATCTCAGTCTCACTTTTCCACTATTAATTCTTTTTGAAAAAAATTGAGACTGAGGTTAAAAGTGAGCTCTTTTAATTTTTAAGGCCCCCAGGCCTGGTCTCCGACCAGTAGAGCTAATTTTTAAAAAAATGTCGCATATGGCGTCACATTAGCATGACGCCGAAATCTCATTGAAATATGCATTGTCGCTGAACTTGGATCAACTCTAAATTTCGCTGAAAATATGTTTACACCAAAAGGATACTGTAGAATTATTTTTTTATTAGGGCCCCGGAGCACATCTTCCCTCTCCTTGGCCCATTCTAGCTCATACTTCACCCATACAGTGCCTATGGGTAACCGGTGTGCAGTGTCCTTAAACCATGTTTCTAGGTCAAAGGTCATAGAATTAAATGAAAAATCCTTGTCCGGAGCATATCTTCTCTCTCCTTGGCCCATTCTGGCTCGTACTTCATCCACAGAGTGCCTATGGGTAACCGGTGTGCAGTGACCTTAAACCATGTTTCTAGGTCAAAGGTCAAGGTCATAGCAGAATTATCTGAAAAATCCTTGTCCGTATCATATTTTCTCTCTCCTTGACACTGTCTGGCTCATACTTCACCCACGGAGTGCCATTGGGTAACCGGTGTGCATTGACTTTGAACCATGTTTCTAGGTAAAAGGTTAAGGTCATAGCTGAATTATATGAAAAATCCTTGTCCGGATCATTTCTTCTCTCTCCTTGGCCCAATCTGGCTCATACTTCACCCACAGAGTGCCTTTTGGGTTAAGGGTCTGCAGTGACCTCGAGCAAAGTTTCAAGGTCAAGGTCAAAAATAGCCTTTCTGTTGAAATTCTTCTCTGGAGCATATTTTCACTTTCCTTGGCCTAATCTGGCCCATACTTCAGAAACGGGGTGTCTTTGGGTAAAGGATGTGCAGTGACCTTGGACCAGGTTTCTAGGTGAAAGTTTAAGGTCATAGCAAAATTATATAAAAAAAATCCTTGTTCTGAGAATATCTTCTCTCCCCTTGGTCCAATTAGGCTCATACTTCACTCACAGAGTGCCCTAGGGTGAAGGGTGTGCAGTGACTTTGAACCATGTTTCTAGATCAAAGGTTAAGACCATAGCAGAATTATGTGAAAATCCTTGTTCGTAGCATGCATGTATTTTCTCTCCTATTAGTCCAATGTTGCTCATACTTCACTCAAAGAGTGTCTTTCGTCAGTGAAGGTGCAGTGACCATGAACATAGTTTCTAGGTCAAGGGTCAAGGTCAAAAATAGCCTCTCTTTTTAAAGTCTTTGATCACTGCATAATTTCTTTCCCTTAAGTCTACTCAGCCTCAAATAAATTGATTAGATATTGAACATTTGTGATTTTCCTTGCATATAATGATAGAGGATATGCAACAATTTTCATAGAGGATACATTTCTAAAAGTTTTTTAATTGTATTATTTTTCAGGGAGTAATACTTTTTGTCCCCTTTAATCTCAAACACCTTCAAAACAAACCCTTTTCAGCTATGTTACATTTTCATGTTCATTGCTTAAAGCGGGGCCCTTTGAGATGGCCATCATCTCAATGATATCTAGTTTCATTAAAAAATCATTTTATAAGAGCTCGCTACAAGTCCTTTTAAATGGGGAAAAATTAATATTTTGTAATTGGAAATGTTCCTTTCAATGCATTTTTAATTGATTAATGTTCTGTTTCAAACATTCAAAATGAAGACAGTTGGAATCTACGATATAATACTGTTTTACATGGAAAGGGGGGTGGGCTTTTGCCAACATTTATATTCTGTTCCATGGTACCAACCACACAATATTTTCAAATTTACTTTATTCTTTACCCCAATCAGTGGCGGATCCAGAAATTTTGAAAAGGGGGGCGACCAGTTTGAGATCAGGATAGGGCCCAATAGCCACACCAAAAAACATTGATTTATCAAAATAATTAATATTGTTTATTTTTTTACTCAAAAGGAGGGGCCTGGGCCCCCTCTAAATCCGCCAGTGTCAATGGACTTCAGACTTAAAACTAGGTTTTATCGATGAGCTCGATACTTTCTGCTTCACTTTAAAAACTCATGGGAAGAAAATATTTTAAGTGATAATCATTTAAACTAAATAACTAGAATACCTTTTCCTTTGTATTTCATCCATTGCATAACTTGAAAAAACTGGGATCTGCAAAAAAAAAAAAAAAATTACGCACTAGACTTTAAAGTCAAAATGATGCATGGTCTTGGGCCAATATTCTAGCAAGAATTGATCAGACATGGCGTTTTAACTATCTTTTTGATCTGCCCAATCATCCCACGATATGCTTGTACTGATATCGCAAGGTTGCACTGTCTTTGCTCTCTATTTTAAATAGATTTGAAATGCAGTTCTAATTGGGGTTATCGATACTGAATCATCCCCTTAAATAGCAAGAATTTAATGGAAAATATGTTGAAAAAGTGACACGTAAAATTTTTATGCTGACATTTGTGATTTAAGCGCTCAAAATAATTTCTTGTGATGAAATGTAGAATCAGTTATTATTACGCCCTTCTTAGTTTTCAGGCAAAACTTAATTAAGATATTTTTTATTATCCACAATAATCAGTGTTATTTTAGACGATGGATGCTGAAGATACTTTTTTTAAAAACATTTTAATTTATATAATAACTAATTAATCTAGATATAAAAACTGTCTTAATGAGAATGACTATATACAACATGTAGTACTAAAACTTAAAATATTTTCAAAATAATTTTCTTTGAAAACTCAATACACGTAATAATAAATATTTGACTAGTTCTAAACACATGAAATTGAAAAATCGGTCCTCGCAAGAGCGAAAAACGGAAATAATTATTAAAGTGAAAACTTCAATAGAGATTGTTATCATATTCAAGTTTGTTGAGAGAAAAAAACTTGATGGATATCTACACGTCCATTTAGTGAATGAATGATTAATGGAATGTATCAAAGTGTCTTAACAGCCTATTAAGCATTTCTTTTTTCCATATTTGAATAAACAATACGTAATATTTAAATGTCTTCAGGGTCTAATGAATAAAGGACCTTACTATAAAAATTAGCCGTCAAATACATGAATGAAGACTATGTTCATTCTTAGATCGAGTTGACCTATTTTTTTGATTGACTTCAATTATATCGGTACGAAGTAATAAATTATGAACGACATTGAATCTTGTGTTTGTATCAAGACGAGGAAAATTCAAGAAGCAAAAAAGTTTAACGCAGATTAAAAAAAAACGAATCCCACTTTTTGTCCCCCGCTTGAAAAGTGGGGGATATTAATTTGGGTCTGTCCGTCCGTCTGTCCGTCCGTCCGTCCGTCTTTCTGTCTGTCTGTAACGCTTTCGTTTCCACACGATATCTCGAGAACCCTTTGAGCTTTTGCAATGAAATTTAGCATAGCAACTCCCTATGGACTAAAGAAGACCCCTATTGATTTTGAGGTCAAAAGGTCAAAGGTCAAGGTCATAAATAAGCAAATTCTGTCTGTTAAAACACTTTCGTTTCCACACGATATCTCTAGAACTATTTGAGCTTTTGCAATGAAATTTTATATAACAACTCCCTGTGGCCTAATGAAGAACCCTATTGATTTTGAGGTCAAAAGGTCAAAGTTCAAGGTCGTAAATTTATACATTCTGTCTTTGTGTAATACTATTATTTCCGGGCGATATTTCAAGAAGATTTTGAACTTATGCAATGTAATTTTATATCAAAACTCCCTAGGACGTCTCTCACCCCTCTCAAAGTGCTCCGCCCCGTTTGTTTTATTAGTATTTATAGTATTACATGTCGCTATTTTTAGCGCAAGGGCATGAGGAGAGTTATTGCGTATAAAACAGGTTCTCGGCGGACTTTATGTTCTTATTACATCTATTAGAACTGTTTAAGAAAGGCTAAATAAATCAAACACCATGGATTGTGTAAAATTTTGAGAATACCGAACATGAAAACATGAATATATACATGTATGTGACTTCACTACTGCATATACTTCATGCTATTTATAGCGATTCCGTGGTCTAGTGGTTATGTCTCTCGCTTCAAATGTGAGAGGTCTCGGGATCGAATCTCGGTCGAACCTTTCTTTTTTTTTTTTTTTTAATTATTTTTTTTTTACTAAATGATAGTATTCAGCATGTGAAATGAAAAATTTATGAGGTTATAAAATCATCATTACAGTGTGATAAAAATTCCATATAAAAAATTTTCTATACACATAATGAAGAATAAACAATCAAATCTTTATATGCATATTGACATACATGTATTTTATTTGCTTCAGTATACATGTATACATTTAATAATTCTACAAATTCAGACAGGGGGAGCCGACTTTTTCCCTAAGCGGGGGACACGAATTCTCTGAATTAGCTTGTTTAATTTACTTTGAAAAGTTTCAATTTTAGATTTTCATCATTTGGATGGGGTTTTAAGTTAATTTGAGAAAATGTAAGATTGAAAGGATTTCAAGGATCAGAGGCAAGTTATAAAATACATGAAATATATAAATAATATAGGTTTAAAGTAAAGAAGGGCAGTACACAGTCCCAGCATTGATTGATCATTTTACTTATGAATTTTTCTCTTGATATTGAATGCCTTCACGTTTTTAGCTAGATTTAAAAAATCGGTCGGTAAGTACATAAAAAGCCACAACCATGTCTGCAAAGAAAATTCTCATTCAATTTTACATTTTTTCAATTTATCTCATCGATGATTTTGCAAAATTTCTTTTCGTAATAATTTATAAGTTCAAACTACTTAAATTAAACGTGATTGTTTTAATGATTTCTTCATAATATTTCTTAATATCTAACAACTTCTGAAATGTTCCCCCTTTTAACGCATGCGCTGAAAAACTTCACTCGTTAAAAACCTTGCTTTATTGAGTACAAAATCAGCGTTAAATAGATTCTCCCTGGATGTTCGTTTCGTTTCAACTTTTTTGTAGAATCTTAAAGAGGCTTTTCTGCAGCCTCGTTTTGAGATCTGGCTATGCAGAAACTGCATGTATTCCTATCACTACATGTGATGAAAAACCGCAAATATCTTTGAATCAGTCCTGAACAGAATTTAATTTTCAAACATTTTTCTCAATAAATCATTGGTTTTCAACATAAAACATGACACAATGATAATGAGGTAATTAAACTTACTAATCAAGGTTATATTGTTTGTTTATTATTTTGATCGATAGCCTCGAGCACTCTCTTACCACGGTTATAACTTTTCAAAGGTAATGTGTCACAGAGATGTCATTCTATGTCAAGATATTGCTTCATGTCATAACATTATGAACATTTTTTTAGTAAAATGTCATTGCAACATGAACGTATGAGCCTAATATTTTCTTCTTATGGGGGATCTTGCTTTGAAGTTGTATATCTTCTGTAGAAATATTTTACAACAATGAAGACTTTAATGAGAGTGAAAAGCAAAAATCACGCTGCTTTAAGACACAAAAAATCACCTTACACTTCGATCTCAAAAGATACCTGAGTGGTATGTATCTGCCAGTATGTTTTCAAGGTATTTTAAGTCCTTGCAGACTTCCAAAATTAAGCATTTACTGGAAGGAAAACTATTTGTCAGAAGATTTTTTTCCCTTTTATTTTGCAAATTAAACTGATTTTCCGACAGCATAAATTGGCATGTATGCCACATATATTACAGTTGTATGATACGCAAGTGTTCAGTATTTTTTCCATGGATTTAACGGGGTAGTCTTGTTTACCAGAAGTCCTCTTTACCAGAAGACTTAATAACGAATCAGCCAAATGAGCAAATTCTTCAGCGTAAAGATCATTCGAGAAAGATCACATGACCATTCGAAAAGTCTGACGCGGTAAAACAAGATGAAATTAGATGAAGCGATTATCTAATTTTCATGTGTATGATTGATGCAAACCTAGTAAGAACATCAGCAGCCTCTGTAAATATTATGGACCCGTAACAGTTTTTGTAACTTCTAATTTTCTTTTTCTTTTGGACAGTGGCAAATCGTTGGTGTAAGAAATTCAGTTTTTTTACTGTATTTATAATCTCTGAAATGAATCAAAACTTTCCGAGAGCAGTTGATTAATTGAAGGTTGTTTTACGTCGCATTTGAGAATATTTCATTCATATAGAGACGTCACCATATACCGGTGATGGGCTTCATTTGGACCTTTACTTGGCACTCTGGGCCATTGAGCAGAGAGGTATCTTTATCGTGCCAACGCCTGCCATGACACGGGGCCTCGGTTTTTAAGGTCTCATCCGAAGGACCCGCAACTCTCACTTTAAAGTGCCTAGTGCATGGCGAAGGAACAGTTGCTACCCATTTTAATCGACTTGGGTCAGTCGCAGAGGAGATTTGAACTCACAACCTTCCGATCAGGCAAGCGCTCTAGCAAAAGGACTAAGCCAAGCAGCTTTTATAATCAGTAAATGTTCTTAGATAGGGTATGGATCGGATTGCAGTATCCTTACAAAATATTGATATTTAGAAAAAAAATCCTTGTTGTTGAAAAACAGGGGAGAAATTGAACAAAAAAATTAAATTCAGAAAAAAAATAATTTTTGTTGAGAAAATAATTGACAATAAACCAAGACATTAACATTTTTGGAATGCAGGATAGTTTTCGCTCGGCAATTTTAATTCTGTAATTATCAAAAATTTATTATAAATAAGTCGAAATCTTGTTTCGCGATTTCCAAAACGAATATTCATTCTTCGGCTTAACGTTCACACCTCGGAAATTTGAATAAGGCGAAGAGGAAATCATACTTCATGTTGTTCTCCCTTCTTTCTTTCTACACCCCATAATATGCCTTCATTTTTTACTGCAGGTCGGGTAAGCATATGGCATAAGAAAAGAAAAAAAGGCATTTACGTTTAAATTTTCCCAGGCATTATACAAGGCAAATTGGGTTAAGTTGCGCACAAAGCGCATGTTTTCATGGTTTTTAGTTGCAGAGCAGAAGCAGTAAACCAGGTGTCTACCTATTTGGCAGGTGACAAAAACAATGATCCTAGTATTAAAACCGTTACATAAGAAATTCTTATGGTGTTAAATTGCAGTCAAATGGATAAGGAGCACAAGGGTGTGTCCAATTTACGAAAAAACCCTCAATAGAAACAGAGGATTAAACAATACGTATGGTTTAAATGTTTCTTTAAAGTTCTCTGAAGTTGACAGAAAAAGAAAGAAACAAATGTGCGTACCGAAAATCAATGTCGATTTTTATAACCTTTATTGATAAACGGTCAAAATTAACATTGTGTTTTGTAAATTCAGCAAAAATATCGTCCTTTATGAGGTGGTAAATTAAGTCAAGCAAAAATTTGAAAACACTGTTTAAAAAATTTATTTAATTAAATTGATATCATATATTTTTGTAGTATTGAAAATTTACATATTAAAGGTTTAAAAAAAAAAAAAAAAGAAAGTTTGCGTTATCTTCCCTTGTTTATAAAATCTTAAGCAACAACAAACAAACCTTTATTTGGCCGAGATACATTCAATTGAATAAATTCGTTTGATAAGAAAATCACCACTGCGTGTATATGTACCCAGCGAAAATATATCGTAAAATGTGCGACATTTTTTCCTCCCAAATCTACAAAACATTGCAGTTTTGATACGTTCTATTGAGGAACCTTTAACAATTATCGTATGTATAAGGAAAATTCAATATTTATTATGCGATCTTTAAAAAACACAACAATATAGCTTTGTATTCCTCTTAAACTGTGATTTTTATCGTAAAGCGAATTCATTGACAATCCTGTTATGGCGTGATTGGCATCCAAGCTCCGCCCCCAAATTGGGTCTCTTCGGTGGCTTATAAAGTATAAGCATACGATAAAAAAGCGGTGTGCGAAATACAAGCATGATACTAAAGAAGGGAAATGAATTTTATTGGGATAGTCGAAGTGGAGAAAATGTATGAAAAAATTCTGCTCGCTTCATTTAAAAGATCTCTTGGATATATAATGTGAATTGGTACCAATGTGAGGTTAAATGCAGGTAACTCTTTTATCCCATGCACCATGCGCATACTGCGATCTGACATATTATTATTTGTGATTTGTGCATTTGTAAGTGTTTTTAAATGCATACTTAGTCTATCAAACAAGGAAAATAATATCGATGCCATGGATCATAAATCAATGAACTCTACGGACAGTCAAAAATTGGAGACTTACTTCAAACAAATTTACCCAAATGCAGGTAAGAATATATAGCCAAGGTGCAGTTGGGGTATAATAATATGTTTTGCACTCCAGGATTTATTTAAGTTAAATATCGAATGTTTACTTAACTTTATTTATAATTCAATTTAAAAGATTAGGCAAATGAAAACCTCTTGCGACTGCTGCATAGTTTGTGGGGAGTTTAATATCGGGCTCTGAATAAAAATCAGTAGTTTTGCTGAGATTGCCAAAGACGTCCACTTTCTTTGGAATAAAATACAGAGGGTCTAAGTAAAATTGAAAAAAAAAACCCTAAGTAATGAAGATTGGAGCTGAAACACACACACATACATACAAACAAGGAGTACAAAAAGCATCTGATTCTTTGAAACGATCGGTGAATGTGCATTGAAGCAATTAATAAGTAGAAAAAATGATTGATATCGCAGTGAATTTGCATAATGTAAATGCTACGTTGAAAATGTATTTTATGTGAAGAAATAAATAAAAAGGGGTTCGTGGACGTTTCCGAGCTATCACTGTGCCCCTTTACCTTGTTTTCCATTCAGATATACAAGAACTCATTCATCAGATAGCAATGATATAATGCTTCATCATAAACGATAGTCAGTAAATCAGAGAACATATACCAGACCAGGCGGGCGGTTTTCTTCCGTTTTTAGGTTAGTCCGACTGTATGAATAGAGTTTATGGCTATGCTGACTGTTTTGGAGAATTATCGTAGTAGCCTTTTCAAAATGAAAAGCAACATGCATATGAGGTCTATGCTAAATTATATTATCACAACAGAGGCCTTTTTGCTGCACGCTTAGGGGATCTGGTCAAAAATTCCAAATTAGACTGAGTATTTAGGGAGGAACCGTGCTGGTGAGAGATGTTGGAGACGAGTTGATATTTTCTGTTGGGTTTTCGGTCTGATAGCTAACCACGCATGGCACCAAGGTGTTGAAAGAGTACACCATATTAGCATTTCACTCAAAGCAACTAATCCAGCATGCAGTAACATAATAAAGCCCTTATACAAGAGCGTCCCGTAGATAACTTTTGCTCCATACATTGGGCCAATGTTGTATCTCGTTAAAAATGGGAGCACCTTCTACCCTTTATTACAACTTTTGTGTTTAAATTCGGCATCATGTGTGCAAACCGTATCCTTTTCAATTGCAAATTGTCCCTCGTTTGGAAAACAGCAAATTCACATAAACGTCTGTCGGCCAATTGAGATAGAAGTTCTTTTAGGTTCTATTTAGAATTTCCACTTAGTTTTATTCCTCGCGCCTTCCTCCAAAATAACAATGCAGTGCACATAAAAAATACGTTTTTGCTGTTGCTGTACATATATAGTGACGTACTTTGGGAGTTGGGGCCGTTTACACATTAACATTTTAGTACTTAAGAACTCTATGGCAAGTCTTAATGATTTTACACATCAGTAATCCATCAGCATGGCATCAGTGGTGATCCTCTTATTTTTATGAAGCTCCGTATAACAAACCAAGACAATGCTGTTGTACGTAGTCCTAGGATAGGTCCCTAGATGGCCTGACCTACTTCAAAAAAGAATAACTTCAAAGGCACGCTATGCCTAACACTTTTATTTCCATTTATTTTCAAATTATTTTTCAACATTTGGAGGAGTTTACAAAACTTTAATTGCTTATCCTTATGACCGAAAGAATGAATTCCGCGATGGTCAAGTTATTATTCAAGCATTTTACTTTTCTCCTATATTCTGAAAAAGGTAACACCTGTTCATTTTGCAGGTCAATGTGAAAAACTGCGATCTTTAGAGAAGATCGTTCTAAGCCATACTAAAACACTCTGTTTACCATTTAAGAGTGCTTGATACACATTTCAGTCTTCTCTGCTCTGTATGGTTGCATAGAATTGATCTCGATTGCCTATCAAATCTACAGCATGACTAGCACCATAGTTCAAAACGACGAAAATGATATGTTTAATCTATTAAACCCTGCAAAACCCAATACAGCCTTATCGAGACGAAAAAAAAAGTCAAATCTACCCTAGTTAGAAAGTTTCATTGATAACACTCGCCTCTTGTGACTCATTCATGCTTTAAAAAACCGCATTTTTATTTATTGCTGTAAAAATTGTCTATTTGACCTTAAACGGTTAATCCGCAGAGACTTTTCGTTTAAACGTCAAACAGCCTGCCGATTAAAACTCCTCTTTAAATTTGTGGTTTTAATAAAACTTACAGATGTTTAATCAATCTAACTTTACTCGCAACCTGATTAAAGTTCGACCTGTAAATCTTTCCCCGAGAAAACTTATTTCCTAATAACTTCTTTTTTCCCTCAAGTAAAGCACGCTTTTTCACCTTCTCAGAATTAATTTGTTGTTCTTTATTTGCAGGAAGTCAATACATTACACTTGTCTGATTTGCACTTTTACTAGACATCCAATATGTCGTCAATATAAGTTTTAGATCAATTCATCAAAATTCGATTGATTTGAGAAATTCCAACAAGAAAACCCGTGGTATTGAACGCTATTCGCCAAACTGGTGACATCGCAGAACATTCTCTTGTTCACAAAATAAAATGATTCACCCATTTCTGTTATCTGTTTTTAGAGGTTAACATTCCAATCCATTTGCTTTATTTGGAAAACTTTTATATCGAACAAGCTGATAAACTCTTGTAATGATTGACTTTCCTGATTGTTTAACTGAGATCCAATTTTGACACCCGCTTCGGGGTTCTTTCGTTGTCGTTAGGCATCTGATCTAGGTCTTTCCTGTTAAAGCATTTGTCTTGTTAATGGAAATTAATGGTAAGCTGTTTAAGAAATGTAGAAAAATATGTTTACTGTCAAGTTGATGATGTTTGAATAGGTCTTATCTTGTGTAATTTTTTTGTTCCCATATTTTTTTCTGTTGCATTCAGTTTGCATTCAATTTGCACGCCTAACTGATATACATGTACTAAATCTCTCGGTGAAAGGGAGATCTGCATTAGCTCAGCGTACTGGGTACAAACTGAATACATTTTTTTCATGCAAAAATTGCACTTGGTCCTATGGTTTTTCTCAACTAAAATGTTTATAAGAATGCATTGGGTGTATTTTGAAAAATAAATTTACAAACAGGTGAATTTAGTCAAGAACATTTCAGACTCGTCAGTTTTAGTTTCTGTATTAACTGTATCCAAAAAAAATTCTGTAAAAACATCAGTTAGAAGATCTGCAAATGAGAAAAGGAATTACATATTACAAAAAAAAACTTTTAAATTAAATGTTTTGTTAAAACACTACGATGGACCTGGATGACAACAAATATAAAGTAGATGAACATAGTTTGATACCAGCTTCGTATTAAGCTGGCAAATTGACGCTTAGTATCAAACTCGCTATGAGATTGGCACTTAGTATCAAACAAGCCTAATTGACGCTTAGTGTCAAACAGACTTAAACAATAATTTTTTGGTTTCAAATAAATTTTGGCTAAGCGTGTAAACTTCTGAATTTCGTTTATAGGAAAATGGACTTGTGATCTCGCAATGAGCAGAACTTGATCGTTTAGGACAAGGACGAATCAGAGGTCCAAAAAAAATCTTTCAAAATCAAAATGTCCTTGTGTAATTTTACAATGGTTTAAGTTATTGTATAGAATTAGAATAAGGCTGTAATCATAGAATCCCTGTGGTAGTTCTTTTTCTCGAATTTTGTTAATCAAGGTCAATGAAATCTTACCAATTCAATTTTTAATGATCAATTTCGAAAGTGATAAAATTAGACCCTATTTTGTATATTAAGATATTTAAACATAAAGAGGGAAATTTTCGTGTGCTTTTTGAGGACAAAATCTATATCAGTTTTCCCTGACGGCAAATCTTTTGAAAATTATCCTGAAAATGTATTATTAACGTCTTGGAATAAAAACTCAAAATGGAATATCAACTTATGTTTTAAAGCCAGTACATTGAATTGTACTTTTACTTTAACCTTAATCCTTATAGAAATCTAAACTTTTGTGAGAATAAGCCTACAGATAAAATCTGATAAAATCTTACTGGAACTATAAATAACTAAGATTTATTTACACAACAATGGTATATATAATACATACGATATAGAGATGAATTTTTTCCCTTCTAATTAGCATAATTTTAACTTTCATCACTTAACATTTTATACAAATGAAGGACGCCGTTGTAATGTAATGTGATACTCGTATTGGATTATATAACACTTCTTGAAGTTGAGTAACTTAATATTTCCCCTTTCATAAAAGATTATGTTATTACGGAGAAAACTTACAGAAGAAGAAAAACTTGGAAGAGGTGTACATGTCTTGTCGTAGTTTTTATTTGCCTTAAAAATATTTAGGACTCTGGCGATTTTCATTCAGGGCTCAAAAACCTCAATTAAAACCTTCCCAGACGTCGTTCATGTAGTTAAATGGACTCGTTCTGCTCTTTAAATGTGAATATTTGATAAATACCAACAATAAACGCGGTGAGTGGACGATATTGACAGGTCAAGGGCCATATACCCTTCATATTAAAGATATGATAAATGTATAGTTGCATCTCATACACATTTATGTTTTGTAATTTCTGGGGGAAAAAGAATAAGTAAAACTTAATATATTTTCCATTTCAATATTTGTAAAAAAAAAAAAAAAAAATTACATACTTTATATTATATTTATGATACCGAGAAGTTTACTTAATAAAACTCTGACTATGCATGATGCTGTAATAAATGGAGTTTTCAGCTGAATGAAATGAAATTCGGCTTTTATAATTTGTTTTATAATAATAAAAAAAAAAACACATTAAAATCCACATTAGTGAAACGCTTGAAAATACGCTTAATTAAGCATAATTAAAAAAAATATAGAACTGCCATTGAATCACAACAGATAAAACCGTGTCGTGGAGGAGGGGTCTACTTCGGATGAAACAGAAAGATGTCACACCTTCCTCTACGTAAACCTGATTTAAAAAATGAATGTACATTGAACATGTGTTAACACACGCCAACAACACGAAATTGCTGCTCAGTGGCTTAGGATACGAATGTCCATCGATGGACTAACATCCGAGTTATGTTCGACAAGCTTCGGCACCAGCAGGCTACGCGTTAGGTCACGTGACTCAAAATGGTGGCGTCACTTGATACACGACCTCAGCTCGACATAATATTTTTATGCTTTATATGTTTAATTAATCATAACAACCTTCTTTATTTATCTAAAATATTTAATTCTTATTTAAGACAACATTTACCGAGTGTCAATGAGTAAAGTTAAGGAGAGGTTTCGTACAGTGTGTAACCAATAAAGCAACTCGGATGCTTTTTTTCCCTCAGCAAGAAACCTAAGTCAGAGAAGAATTAATTCGTCAGATTATTCCACTCATCAGTGGCATAATATTTTTCTCTCACCTGAATTCTTCGTCATTCAGTCGCCAATTGATGTATGGTAATTGATTCATTGAGTTTTGCAGCATCAAAGAGGTCTGAACTCTTTAAATAGATTAGTCATTTGTTTTAAATGCTAAAATTGGATTGATTCATAAATGCATCAAATGAGTACCCAAATTAACTTCGACTCGATTGAAATTCCGTAACCATGTTCAATATTCTCGAAAACACTAATCATTTTGAATGGATAATCATGAGAAATAAGGGTTTCTCGTATTGGATAGACAACAGCCATTTCGTTAATGAAATAATTGTAATTAAACCCCAATAGAAGGAAACAGGAAATTTCATCTGTGTTTTGGTGCATCTTATATGGATGTTTACAATCGTCAAACGATGACGAATTGCAATGAATCACTATCCTTCTCTTTTTTAAAACTTCATTAATTTGTAAACACAAAAAAAGCAGCCACTGTGTGTGATTCATATAAAATTTACTTAACCGTATCACAGTTCTGCCACTTGGCGATGAGTATCTAGGTTTATTTACCATTTCACTGCATAAAGAACAAGCGATGGATTTGAGTCTTAAAGGTTATATATTCATGTTCTATTTAAATGGGTATTACTGATGACACTCTTTGGCAAAACAAATTACAGTAGTATCAAGTGCAAATCTAAAGGTTCTGTACTAAGATAGATTTTACTTTTAAACTTTAGAAGAACTCCTTCATGTACCGTCTGGGACACAATTGTAGGTCATTGTGGTTTTGGTATATCAATCTGTATCAACCCAAATGTAGCTTCCTTTAAATTTGAATTTCATTGAATAGTACAAGTCTAATTGTGCTTCTATACATATATATCTTTTTTGTCAATGGCGCTTGACAGATCGCGTCGAATTTACATTAATTTAATGTCAAGTCGGAAAAAAAGTTGCATCATATGTTTTCTTCGAGGACATTTAATTGTTTCTATGATCTGTTTGTATCCGTATTCATCGGTGTGGATCTGCTTAAATCGTTTATTTTCTTCCACTCCTATATCGTAAAAATTAAATTATTCGAATGGGAGCAATTTTGATGTAAAAGGTTATGTGACGTCACAAATCTTTGTTACAGATCTTGAATGGAAAGTTTTCATTAACGCTACTTTTGTCCACAATCGGAATTTCTTTCTTTTTTATCCGTAAAGGAAGACATTTACTTACGTCAGGCTTGAAAAACACCTGAAGAGGTTAAAAATATTTTATCCGAAATAAAAAAAATAGGTCAAGTGGCTGGTATCATACACCGGTGCGGCCATGTTTATACCAATACAGTTAAAGAGTGTCAGCTCTTTTTTGTCAGTGTTGACTGTAATATCTTAATGTCAGTAAATAGGCGCTTGTTTTGTGGTTTCACTACATTGATTGTCGTCTCTCACTGTGAGAAGTGTGTATTCAACATTCTCTAATATATAGGTAGTAAGGTGTCAACCCACTACTTGGCCGCTATCCCATGGCTAGCCCAGCTGGCCAGGTTTTGTTTCGGTTCTACCTTGGCGCGTGTCTTCTCCTTTCTGACACTAGTAAATGAAAAGTTGTGGGTAAAAGGGTATTGTCTATAAACACTTCAAGATATATATGGGTGTTGTAGTGTGATAAAGACGACGTATTGAAAGCTATGAATTGTAGTATATGGTTTGGAGTGAAATAATTGAAAGGATTTGGGCTTCGGTCTTGCGGCGGAGGGATATTCACCTTCATGGACAAGATACACATTTGGCAGAATCTCTACGCGTAATTATTTTATGGTCATACTAGCTACAGCATCAATTATTTTGAAAAAAAAACCATTCACCATGTTCTATAATGTTTCATAATCAATTTAGATTGTTTTTGCAATATTTGTAACTTAAAAATAAAATTTGCATAATCATGTCGATACAGGGAATATTCCTCCTTAAAATGTCCACGTCCTTCAACTACATTCATTTTTTCTACGAAATGACTTCCGGGTTTTATTTTTATATGTTGTTGGATAAATATAGAATGCAAAAAAGGGGTCAAAAATCATTCTATTAGTAAAGTTAATCAATCAAAATGTTAACAATATATGACTATTGGAGGGCTTTATGTTAAAGATAGCTACAGAAGAGACGTACCGAATGAACCAAAATGAAGCATTGCATAAAAAATTTGTATCTGTACTTCACTCGTATATACTGCACTTTTAGAAAATTAGAATACTAGTAAAATAATTTCCAAAAGGCTGTGTTATAATGGACTGGCCTAGATTTTAGACAAAATAAACCTTGTTATTAAAAAAAGCACATTACTTGCCGTATCAGATTGAGAACAAAATGAAATGATGAAAATTTTTATGATACTTTTAAAAATATTAAATTGTGCTTTATGTGAATCTAGGAATTCGTAACGGATCCGGAGTGAAGAAGAATCTATAAAAAGTCAAGTTTTGGGGTGTTTTCATTGACTAGGATGGGCGTTATCTATGTATTGTGGTCGAATTTAATATTGACAGAGTGTTCCGTGTCTAGGTTACCTTCTACGTATGGCAAATTTTTAATCAAGCATCTCTCATATATCTATCTTAAATAGGATTTTAAAATCAGATATTTGAACCATATTAGGTAGTAGAAAAAATCTGTACTCCATAATTTTGCTAGCTTTCTGTACAAAACATGGGTATGCTTGGTAAAAGAAAAAAATGATTAAAACATTAATGAAATGATATCGCTTGTGGATCAATAATGTAAAAAATCTAATTGATTTTAAGCAAAATGTGGGTTTCCTTGAAAAGACAATGTTTACCGCTTCTAGGCTATACTTTTTACGATATTCATAGAAGCGAGGGTGGATGAATGACATACAATTAACCTTTGGAATAATTGGGATTTTCAAGGATGCCAGTAGTGTTCTGTTTGCTTATCACTGAATTAAATCCAGTTCGACCTCTACACCAAGAACAAAAGGAAGCATATTGTCTTTTCCGCAAGAGTAACATAGTTTTTAATACCTACACCTTCACCGTCCCATCAAGAACATCAGTGTCCCACGCAACTGTTTTCTTGCTACTTTTTATGACCTATTAACGCAACATCAAGAGAAAAAGAGACCTTAGACGAGAGAAAAAAATCACATAAAAAGCATGTTTTGTATCCCCTAATTCGTAATACGAATAATGCTTTCTTTGTACATTGCAAGTAAAAGACATATGGCAAAAAAGCCAATAATATACCTCCATCTATTCTCGTTCATGGAGGAATTGACCTATTAGTTTATATTTGCAATCCTTTATCCTTATCCCAGACGAAATTGCAAAACAAAAACAAAGTGGCAAGTGCAATTTGTCAGGGCTTTATAATTTCAAATATGTTCTCTTGTTTTGTGCTTGTTAGAAATACTGGAGAGGCGTTCAGTTGGTTTATGTATAAACTTAATCATTAAGACCGCAATACGGTCTCTAGAATGTCAAAACGGATGTCAAACGACAGTCAACGTCACGTCAGAGCAAAAAGCTTTGAGAACAACTCTCAAACGTGTCAATATTGCATTCATTATTCCATTCTTTATTTGGTGTAAACATTTCCGATTTGAGCTATCCTTGAATTTATTTGACACAATTACGAAATGTTCGACACGGATTCATGTCCATTCGATATCACGAATTGCTAATTTGCATGTTCGCTCCTGAAGTTTCAACAGCGTGAAATTTTTGTCGGAGGTAATGTCCTCTTAATTTTTATACATGGTCATTATTTATTTGTGATTGGGCTTTTCAAACTGCTTTGTTAGGCTTTTCCATTACAAATAGACTACATAAGCGTGTATTACCAACTCAGCTGAAAAGGTTACGTTTACAATTAAAGCGCAAATAAATTTTGAAGAAACTTAAAAAAAGGACCCAGATTTTATTTTTAATACGGTATTAAAAATATCTTGCAAAGCAACTTCAGAAGAAAGAAAAATTACAAAACCATCGGAAGATTAAGCCAAACTTAGACTGAAATCTTTTTTTTTTAAAACCCAGTTAAAGATCAAAGAAGTCATTGTAAAGATGTAAAACATCAAGATTATTGATTAGAAGGATCAATTGTCTCTCAAAGTAATGAAAAAAAAACCTTGTCAATCATAAATATTCCCTATCGCTGACAGGAAACAATATCATATATATTCCTTTGTTTCTATCAATCACTCTTTCGTATAAACCACTGTGTAGTAATTCGGGACAGCACAGTTTTACCAATCCATTCATAATGTGGCGTTCATTCATAAAAGGACATTAACAGGTGAATCTCTGACTCATTGCGTCGCCGAACATCAAGGATCTGCACATTGAAGGTCGATAGGACTCAAACTAAACCATTTGTTAGTCTTGAAGTCTGTTTGGTTGGGATCTGTGTCAATATGCTTGTGGTTGGATAAAAAAAGAGATATTTATTTTGGATATACACTCTCTGACTAAGAACACGCCAGAGTAGAATAAAGACACCAATATGTATTTTATCCATTTTGATACTGGTAATTGTAGACTAAAGATTTTTGTTTCTAATCTCTCTTTTAATGAGATTCATGGCCACCGTAGAAAACGATCGCTTAGCGATTTCAGTTTTTGACTTTGTAAGGATTAGTGAATGAACGAAGTGGGAAAGGCACACAGATCTAAGTTTGTTTAGCCCCCACGTGGACAGCCGAAGTGACATAGATACCCCGTCACGTCGCTTGATAACCTTTTATAGTTCTAGATATATGTGTTTAGCAATTATAAAATCTGTAAACCTTTGATAACATTAACTTGTGTATTTTTAAAGATAGTAGTCTCAGTTTTGTAGGTCAGCTCTAGTCCACGTATAAATATAAATATGTTGACAAGTGGCAATAAAAATCAGGTAAAACAGTCTGGGATGATCGTAAATTCATTACATTTAGACGCTAGACAAAATACGATCGGATAAAGCTCAGTAGTTTGTGATATTTTGTGTTTGGCACAAAAGTTCGTTTTGATTGGAGCCAAACAAATTGGGTCAGCAACCCCGTATGATGACGTCACTGACAACAGACTCCATACTTGTTTTACTCATTTATAAATACCTAATTTTAAAATGATTCAGTACAAATAAAATTAATCATTTTAATGTTATTGAAAAGAAATGTAATGTATTATAATCAAAATACAGATAATTGCTATCTCCATATACGCGATACTGGGTACATTTTTTTTCCCTTGTTACGTCATCAACGTTCAAGGTTGACTTGTGATTAACATGTCAATCTTGACCTTGTACCAAAAAAATTCTGGATTTCTTTTTTTATGATATCGGAAAACAAATTCTTCTTATAATGAGAAAACATGCTTTGTTAATGCTGTCAAATATCAATTTGTCAGATTTAACCAAAAGGATTACGATCCTTTCATATTAATTCTGTTTCTGCGGTCTCTGCATAAACTTCTACGAAAGTGGATTTTGCACTGTAAGAAAAGAACTCTCCCTTTCTTTACTCCAAGTCTGTCTGGGTCTTAGTAAAGACTCCACTTATCATGGCAAATGAATGAAAAACGATAAACTTGGCGAAGGGTGTCGTTTCATCCAAAGTGAACTTAAAGTGTTTTTGCATATCGTATTCAAATATTATTTATAGGTCTGAACACACTTTCTTTCTTGTACGAGTCACGGTTTTTTGAGTAGTTAATGAAGGAAAACTAAGGGACCAAAGTGATAAAATTAAGAAAATCAAATGCTGTATACAGGTATTTAGTTCTGCCAGTATTCAAGTTGTGGATTCAAAAAAAAGAAAAGTTGACAGCCTCAATGAAGGCTGAAAAATCACAAATACATGGGGGTGTCTTTGAACATATATAACTATGAAAGATTTCTATCATTAAGCAATTGACCAAATTGTTTGCCGTCAGTTATTTAAGTTTGAGCTTATTTACCTACAAATAATTGAATAACCAATTTTATTTTTGATCTACAGATGTTTCATGTCGTACAATATCCATCGCAAGTTTTTTTTCTGCGTTTAGCGTCCGCGAACGGATTGATTTTGAGGTTCTGAAATTGATAACAAAGACTATAAATAAAAGAACAATTAAAATGTATTTACTCTGAGGTATCTTTTTTTAAGTTTATAAAGTGTATAAAAAAAATCAACTAAATTGTGTATTTAAAAAAATCAACTACGTAGCAATTTTTTGAAATCTCTGACCGAAATACTGAATAAGAGTATAGTTTATCAGACATTGCCATAAAAGAGGAGATTTACGGATTTAGAAAATAGCATTCGTTCGTTAAAAAGCAAGTTCCGCTTAATTGTAATTGCCTTCTTTTCTTCTCAATTAACGAATTAGGATTTGTAGGGATCTATCGTAAATTCCTTAAACTAAAGACAAAAAAGATTGAATTTATGTGGTTGGTAATCCGTCTTAAAAGATTTGTAAATTAAACAAATAATTTCGTACACCATCTCGTGATCCACGGGGATTAACTTTTAAAAATATTATTAACGTTTAAATTTAACCACTTGGTGTAAGGTAGATTTTGCACACACTTCCAAAAGGAAATAGATGCTAAATCACCATAACCTTCCATTCTACTTTAGATCCCGTTATTCTGTTGATGATATATGACAAATTAAAAAGTATACGTATGGTAACAAATGACATTCCCGTATGCCCCCCATATTGTTGCTTACATTAAAACCCTGTCTCTATTTTCTTTCACAGATGATGTCCTAGTGCAGTGCAAGAGGTTAAGATCCCAAAGATACTTTTCCGATGGAAACTGTTACTCCAGCGTTCCTATAATTGAAGACGTTTGTGTGGGTTCATGTGTACCTATGAAAGAACTTCATGTCGAATGGTGGTCAGAATTTATCAAATACTGGTCAAAAAACAAGGAAAAAGAATATAGGTGTGTTAATGACATAGTGGAACGGCAGAAAATTCAGTTAGTCTGCAAGAACGGCAATGTCAGGACTAGAACAGTTAAAGTTGTCAAGTCGTGCAAGTGTAAAATTGTGAATAAAAAACGAAAAAATCGCAGAGGACGACGGCGAAACAGGAAAAACAAAAGGAGCAAAAGCAAGAGGCATTTAAGAAATAGAAATAAAATTAGACGCAATAGAAGACGTTTGTTTCAATATAAGAATATGAACACGTGAAACAAACCAGTGATTTCTAGGAAAACCCCTTTATGATGCCAAAGTGTTAGTGTGATAGCGCATTCATAAAATCGAACACACAAAGTGCGTGCGCACACTGTGATGGAGTAACGATTGTGCAAAGATCGTCTCAACCTAGTCCAATTAATTCGAAAGAGGGCTTGTGCTACGCATGCGCGATAGATTTCAAGTAACACTTGCTTCGTCTGTGATCTACGTTACAATGTGCGGTATTTGTTAACAGATAACAATATACATACACTTGGCAATTGTATTACGGTTTTAATGTATACAGGACTACCCAAAACTGTTCATCTGTTTCAGTAATATCAATGTACACCTCGTGCAAGCAACTGTCATTATTTATTTTTTTATCTATACTATCTTGCCCCATCCAGCATTTAATATGAACTAAATATTGTTTTACAGGTCATCAAAGACGTGTCTAAAATCAAATTATTCCTTCATAATTTGTATATATGGCATGATAATCATCAAACATATTGTCATGAATCATTGACTAGTTTATTTATTGTAATTATTGAACATAAAACCTCCTTATCTCCCTTCTCTCAGTGAAATCCGTTTTATGTCCATCTGTCAATGCTTGCTGAAGTAAGCAATATTTTTCTTATTTATATATATTTAGAAAAAGAATTTTTTTTTTTTCGTTTTGCAAAATGGATAAAATCACTCTAAAATGAAGCAGATGTTCTTTTATTTTCGCAAACGTAAACACGTATTGAAAACATATTCAATTTTGAATAATGGAATATATATGTATCATATTAGCAGATTTGATTTAGGCTCTTGAACTAGCCATATGAATGGCAATTTGAGAGAATGTCTATGTTCTTAAAAGAAAGAGAAATTCTTTGTTCTTAAAAGCATTATTTGTTAAAATTTTGTTTTGAAATGTTGTAATTTTTTGATGTTATTATTGTAAATTAAATACAGAAGAATACAAATACATAAAAAATCGTGTTCTTATATATTTTCTACAAAATTAGAGAGCAATTAAGTTTCACTAAGATAAGGACTTATGCAGAATTTTACATAGAATAACTACAAAGCCAATTTAGTTAAATGATTTTGAAAAGAACTGCGTCAAGGTTGATTGAAGGAAAATCCCTAATGAAAATCTGCGCAAAAAGAAAAATTCTTCGTGGTGTTTTTGAGGTAATCGACTAAGGCACAGGTTGTAAATACTTAATATTATTTGGGTCATTTCAAAGATAATTCTTTTGATTTGTAAAGAAAAGTGGTTTTTATGTCATCTATAACTCTGTTTAATACTCATACACACACGGCAATGACTAAGGAGTTTTAACCATACTTTGCGAAGCATTCATATACCTTTCCTCCAAAGAAACCCTTCCTAATTAGGGCCGGCTTTAAGGGGGGATTGTAGAGATTTTGTGTAATAACGATCTTTTATCAATGAATGTTATCTGAGAATAATAAAATATAACATGATAGGACTGTATTATGATCATTTTAGAGGAGCTTCATCTTTTCTATACTCGGAGACCATTTGCTGTTTTCGGTACATTCTCCGCATAGCTCCGGCGCCTTTGAAAAGCGTAAACTCGATGGTCATTTTTTTTATTCAGAGAAAATTTTAATCAGGATTGATTAAGTATGTCAGGTGCATTATTACATTACAACGAAATGGTAAAAATCTCACTTGTACGAAATGCACCGGTATTTCTCCGAAAGACATTACAAAATGCGAAAAAGCATTACAAAAAGACTGAAGAAAAAATAATATATGTGAGGTATAATTTTCACGCTGTGTTATAGCTAAATCTTTAATGTTGCACATATTCTCCTATTATAAATATGAAGTTATTGAATTAGCATATGGTAGATACATGTACATGTTAAGTGCAACATAAAAAAAAACATTATTCACGATTCAAAAATGCTACTCTTTAGGGTTAAGTTAAAGTTAAGGGTTTAGTAAAAGTTAATATAATGGACGATTTAATTTTCAAATTCCATGGAATACATGGAAACGTCCCATGATTGTGGTGTTTTTAATTGAAACATTGGCCCGTAGACATTTGTAGGCAAAACTTGTAACTTAACCGTTTCAATTTTCAAAACACGTGTACAAATGAAGTGTTTCATTATGAGCGAGTGTGCACCTAAATCCATGTCGAAACTTTGAATTCTTAAATAGATTGATCAATACATTTATTAACGGTGTAAGAGCAAAGGAAATAGACGCATTACAAATCTGAAAACTTCAACACCGACAGTAAATCTTCAGTAAAAGACAGTTGATTTTAAAGTCAAAAAATTACAAAATTATTATATTTTTGAAGAATTTTTAATTTTGGGGTATTTTTTTATTGTTGAAATCAAAAAATTAATATAAACCAAAATCCACCTAATGCCAAAAAGAGACCTTTATTGTACGTATTTCAAAATATTACATTGAGAACTAGACCCAAGTCAATCTTGAGAAGTCATTCATTCATAAAATGGGGAGAATAAACTTTGGATCTTTGCCATGTTTAGTATAACCGATAACGTCTGTGACAGATAGCTAACTATGACCTCTGAAGGAAGAAATCTATGAATAAATAAAACCATACTGCATACGTAAATATATGATAGATAACAAAATGTTGTGCCTTCGTTCATTTGATATACGTACAAGTAGCAAGCAAGGTACATTAAAAATGTTTATATTCGGAATAACAAACACCAATATTCTAAGAGTAAAACGTTTTCACTTCATTTCAAATTTATATCAAATGTATTTTAAATACATTACAATGTACGTTTCAATGTTACTTGTAGTTCTTTAAGATTCTAAAAATGTACACAAAAATGTGTTAATACCCACTGTATTTAAAGGCGTTTGAAAACAAAAACTTTTTAAAAGAAGTTTTCCATTCTTTATAAAGCCTATGCGTGAAAAATTTCCAGAACTGCGAAAAGCGTTAAATTGGTTTCCTCCTTATATATAATGTACCAATTCCGCATCATTGTTTGCAGATTCCTTGGCAATAGATATCAATGCTTATAGAGGTTTTTTTCAGTTTTCATTGCAATATCACGATAAAATGTAAATTGTACTTGGTTAAAAAATCTATATGCAAGATCGGATAACACTCTTATGGGAGACTTTGGTAAGTTTTTAATACACATTTCATCAGGATAGATGCATGAGAGAGCTTTCTCTTTAATTTTATTCTAAGTAATGTTCCCTTTAATATTAATGCAAATACTAGTAATTTTACTTTATATTTCAACAAAGAAAGATTACAAGATGGATTAAAGAGGTCGACCATTCGTTAAGTACTTATAACTAATAACATTAATAAATAAACAATAATTATTATAACTTTTAGATGACGCATACTTATGAGGTTGTAGCTTTTACCTTGACTTTAAAATCAATCAACGAAAGAAAAAATTAAATGTTGGCATCATTTGGAGTAAAGAAACACGTCGGAGTCGGGATACAACAAAACAAAATCTGTAAAGATATAAATGTCTTCTTGCACACTTGTTGTCTTTAAAATTGGTATGATATCACATTCTTACTTACTTAGGCCTGTCGTTCTGTGAAGAACATAGGCCATTGACGATAGTCCTCCAATGAACTCGATTGTGAGCTGGTTTAGCTGCATCCTGTCAGCTCATATCCAGTGTCTTTAACTCTGACTCCGAGTCAGCCTCCAGGTGATATCACATTCTAGCTAATCGATTATAAACTGCATGGAGATGAACCTAAAAAAACTGATTGATTGCATGTTGTTTATTACGTCCCTATCGAGAATTTTTCACCCATATTTGAGTTGTCACCATATACCGGTCAAAAGATTGAAATTTAGACCTTTACTCAGCATTCAAGGTAATTGAGCAGTAAGGGATCTTTTTCGTGCCATCGCCTGGGAACGGTAAATGATGTCTCATTCGAAGAACTCGCAAACTTCACTTAAAATGCCGAGCGCCTGATGAAGGAACAGTTGCTACCTTTTTTATCGACTTAGGTCAGTCGCGGCCGAAATTCGAAATCCCGGTTGAGCAAGTGTTTTACCGACTGAGCTCCATGATGGCTCCATGATGGCTAGCTTAAGAACTGTAGCTCTCCGGAAACAATATTTTGACAGATCGGAGAGCTACAGTGTGCCAACCATTGAAAAAACTGTATATTTATTGCGCACAAAAAGTGTGCTGTTTTTTTCGATTTATTTCTCCATGTTTTTAAACTGTAATCTCAAAATATTACTGACCGTGTGTTCAAAACATATTATCCCACTATTTCCACAACAAATCATTCCTTATAATTGTTGTTAATAGCCCTCCTGGCCCTGAAATTGAGATCATCGAAAACCTCGTCTATTCATACTACCATTTTGGTTTGCAAGATAATTCGTTCTAAGTCACTTCGTGCGGAGTACTTGATAGAGGAGTAAGGATTTTTTTTAAAAAATCTTTCTTTTTGAGAATTATGTAAGAATCTGAAAGAATTTAATATCCAGAACTAAGCACAACTTTTATTGCGCTATAAATATACAGTTTTTACATGGGTGACACTGTAGCTCTCCGGTCTGTTAATGTATTTTTGCGGAGAGTTACAGTTCTGCAGCTACATGATGGCATAACCAAAAGGAGATTAATCAGTAGTACCTCTATAAAAATTTATTTTATCCTCCCAATTCTAGATTTAGCTCATCACTATACTGTAAGGGTCATGGACATGTACTAAATAAAATGGCTGACACACCCTAAGTGTTTTCATATGATGTTGTCTCATCGTAACGAGTGAAATCTATATTTCCGTCATGCCTTTTTGCATTGCAAATGCTGATTTCTTTATTTGGACACTGGCTTTCTTGTGCCCAAAACTGTTAAGTTTCACAAACCAATCGCACATCTTTAGTAGGTATATATTGATGGTAGTCAGAGAGGTTGTAACAGCTATCAATGGTGTCTAAAATAATTTTACGCAAAATGCCTTACATGTAGTTTTAGTACATGCAACCACGTAGTGCTTAAGAATCCGTATACTATCTGTTCCATCACACTTCCGGTTTAATTTTAGGTTTAATCTTGCCAGTTTTGTACGGTGTATATTAAATATTCACAGAATCTGCAAAAGTTGTAGTATTTGAAGATTCTACAATTTCAGTTTGGAAAATAAAAAAAGAAGCTAATAACCAAACACCAGTGTTTTCAAGATAAGTTTGCGGTGACCCCCGTGTGGCGTAGTGCTTTTGAGTGTTTGTTCTAAAGTCGCCGAGTAAGGAGTTGTTCCTTACATCGCGGGTTCGAATCTCACTGCATGCCATAGATATCAGTCCTTCGGATGAGATCGTATAAATTGTATGGGCATATAAGTCCAGGTCCCATATAGTACATGCTGGCACGAAAAAGAGCCCTGACTTCCGGTCTGCAGTGCCCAGTACGGGGTCTAGTTGCAGCCCTCCACTGGCAAGTGGTGTCCTCTCCATACGAGTGAAACATTCTCGGGAAGGACGTTAACAATCATTAAAAAATCAAAACCAACAAGAAAGAAACAAAACCAATCATTACCGTATTAATATGTAATTCTTTGAAAACGGTATTCAGAGTTGATGTTTTTTTTTCGTTCTGTCTTCGGACTATACAAACTTTTGCGATTGGTAGAAATTCCATGATGTGAATACTTTCAATTATTTCATTGGTTGAAATGCACGGGTGATGCTTCAGATGATCTAATTCTCGTACGATTTATTAATTTTTCAGGATTTTCCATCCTAAAAAATATGACAAAACAAACAGTGGAAATTGCAGATATCAAAGTAACATGACTGCATGTTCTTTTACAACAATAACGTAAAAGCGTTTCTATATTTTAATTATAAATAGAATTGATCTTTAATGCATGCAAGCTTTACAGTTTATATGTATTCGTTTTCCCTTTGTTTTGAATTCTGATCTCAGCACACCAATTACATGTAGTACATGTAACTCATCTTTGTTTGAAGAAGGTGACTGAGATATCAGCCGACGTTTGCCGAATGAAGAATCGAAGTTTACGGAGACAGCCGAGCTAGTTTACCTTTCACTCAAGGTAGGGCTAATACCAGTAAAAAGCTAATGAAGAAATGCAAAGCCAGGGACTTAATGCGGCCTGATAGGTGTATGTCAGTTTACTGTTTAAGCTTTCCACTAAAGGCGGTGATCTTCTTTGAAAAAGCTCTACTTTGTTGTGTGAAAAGTGATGAATACCATGTCAATAAATCGAACACACCCAGTAAACGAAAATATAAACAGTAACAGAGGGCCTAATAATGTTAACAAACACAAGTGTTAATTCTAAGGTAATCAGAAATGCCATACGTTGTCATTGAGTATTTGAAATTTTCCAGTTGTAAATTCAAGTCATTTAACTGAAGCTAATTTCGAAATAAAAGTAGCTAGAGTATCAAAATTGTACAGAAAACAGAAAAATGCAATTGTGCCAATGACCATGTCCCTTTAATCTTCAGATATGAATCGAAAATATTGGATCCATCTAATCAACATAACCGTTGTTGGTACAGTATCGGCTCTGAAATGTTTTTGAAAAACCCCTTGAAAGCGTTTAATGCTAAGGCCAGCATTTTTTTATTTTTAGGTTTACGAACATCAGAATGAAAAAGTCCCGTAGGAGGAGGAAATAAAAAAAAAATAAATTATATTTTGGATACATTATCGACTTTTCTACATTAATTTTTGCTTCTTTTTTATGCTCTCCTAACAGACTTCTTGCCACTGGACACATAAGGGTTACAAAGCGGAAAATACAACCTTTAATTGTTTATTTCATCATTTACCAGTTGGGGGCAGTGATATAAATCTTTTGATGTTGGACAAAAATCAGTTTTTTTTTTAAAAATCAATTTTTTAAATCTCTTTTAATATATCTTCATTTTTGTTTTTAATGTGTGTTAGGTAGAAATTATTCTAAAATATTAATATATTCGAGATCTATAAAAGTAGGAGTATTCCCAAGGAGTATTGAGGAGTAGGGTGGAATTTTTTTTAATTAAGTGTAAAATAATTTTTCTGGCTGCCATAAACGATACTACATGCCTGTATATATTTGTATATTATTGTTTTTAAATAGTTGAAATATTTTATTTCTTTAGGCTATTGTTTATTTCTTCATCAAATGGACTTAACTTCTCCCATAGTTTTATTCATTACATCTGATGCATAAGCGACCCTTTTCTGAAGAATGATGCTAAGACTGTAAGCTATGACAGAAACCTAAACAATGTCTCTGACAATAGCTACCATTTAAACCTCTGGGAGGAAAATAATTTACAATTACAGACAGTTACTTTTGAATACGGATACATAATTATCTCACCACCATGTCACTTTGCAACAAAGTCGTCAGCATTTTATTGTTCTCTGAACGGGTGAAACGTTTTGAATGGCACTCTTATCGATAAATATTTACATTAATCCAAGCTTTAGTGCTGCTATGGACTTGACACAAATCTCCCTTCATTACCCTCCATGTTCATTTAAAACCGGAAGTACGAGTTCGTAAATTTGAAATCTCGATCCCGACTCAAATTTGACATCGGAAAGAAAAAAATCTGTTTTTCTCAATTTTATTTTTTTCTGAAAATTCAAAAACTTGAGCGGCGGGTTTGTAAACCTAAAAATAAAAAAATGCTGGCCTAACTAAGAAACTGATTTATACAGTCATGTATTGCATGACAGTTTGATTATGGGTTACGAATTACCAAGTGTTGTTTACAGTGTACATACGAGTACAAGAAGACAACGCTGTTGTTAGAGCAGCCATTATACCCCATGGCCATGACCTCCCTAAACAAAAGGGATGAAGTATGGTGCTAAATCTCAAACTGTCGAGGGCATAGACGCCTAGTAAAACACCTGGCATAAATTTTAATGGAATGAACAGCGAAGTCTTATAGTGCAACCATTTTTGCTGTAAACCAAACCACGTTTCGCTTGTTGTTTCCGTTTCGATTAGGGGAACATGTAATATCCCTATGAATTTCTCGCTCATTTTCTTCTCCACATTTCCTTAATATTCCTTTGAAACCGTTTAACTTGCTACTGTAGACGATATATAATAAATGAATGACAATGGTCAAATGTCATAAGTACTATTATTATTTATACTTCAAAGTCAATTTGAAGCAAGAAAGCTTGTACAGGCAGTAGTTTAATCCCTTGTCTAGTTTAATCGCTTATTGCTTTAAAGAATGAAAAAGTTAGAAAACGAAGAATGATCAATTCAAATTTTTTTTAGCAATACAAAGTGAAGAAGACACATAGACCTTGGAATTCCAGAGGTGGGATCAGGTGTCCAGGAGAAACAAGCATTCCCTGTAGATCGAGTATGCCTGGTACACTGTACATTTATTGATTACGCAGGTAGAAGGAACAATTGATTGATTGTATATTGTTTAACGTCCCTCTCGAGAAATTTTCACTCGTATGGAGACGTCACCGTATGCCGGTGAAGGGCTTCAAATTTAGACCTATACTCGGCACTCAGGGCCATTGAGCAATGAGGGTTCTTTATCGTGCCAACGCCTACCGTGACATGGGGCCTACGTTTTTAAGGTCAAATCGAAAGACCCGTGACTTTAACTTCTAGTGCCGAGCGCTTGGCGAAGGAACAGTCACTACCTATGTCTACGTCTTAGGTATGACGCCGCGCCGCGAACGAGAATCGAACCCGGGCCTCCCGATCACAAAGCAAACGCTCTACCACTAGGCTACCGTGACCGCTGGAACAATTGAAACAAGTCAGTCAAAACATGACTAAAGAAAGGTGCTAATAATTTCATTTTAACGACCATAGACCTTACGAAATGCTGAATTCAAAAGAGGCTGTTGAATTCCCTGTAACATCAACTTATTTTGTCTGAGTTTAAAAACCGATCGTACTCGGAGCATATAAACATGATATAAAGGTGATAGCGGGATATAACTACCTAAAAAGGAAAAATTGAAATAATCTCGTTTATCATACACTTTAGTTTTTACTTGGTCCATATTGTATATAGCCAGTAAAACACCTACATGTACTTGTATATACATGTACGAAACAGATTTGGCAGATTCTGCGGCGTCTTAATTTCAAGTGCACTGGAATAGATCGAACTGATATATATATATATGTATGAATGAAAGTTACTATTGTTAATTGATAATATACTGTTAATATATAACCCAAATGTCGAATAGAAGGCCACAGCAAGTGTTTTTTTAATTTTCATGACGTAGAAGAAAAAAATCGGCTTTAGTTAGTAGAAATATAAAATGTTTATAACAGATGAAAGTTTTATGACCCTTTAATGACCTTGACCCAATCTCAGATTTTTTAGACAGACATATTAAAAAAAAACTTTTGCGGAATACAAAACTTAGTTAAAAGAAAATCAAATATTTGGGTAATATAGCTTAATATATTGTACATGGTAGTCCACACGAGTTCATACCGGACATAAATAACGAAGATTAGTGTACAGTTTATACCGCAGACATCTTAAATTGTGAAGCAGTCGACTGGGACAATAAAACTTCTCTACTCTACTTTTTTGACAGATAGTATACATGTAAGTAAATATTTAATAACTGCAAACAGCTCTATATCTGTACTGATTGGTGTCGACTGATTAAGAACTGTTTACACAGGGCAAGCTGTATGCCAGGTTAGAAGTGTACTCGCTCTACCTCAGATCGAGTGTTGTCACTGATGAGTCGAGCATCGGGTCAATTGGTTGGTCGGCTGTTATATAACGATAAATAAAATGATAAATATTATACCTCACTGTCAACCGAGGCGCACCAAAGTCTGCTGTGGTAGGCAGGTGACCTTAACACGGAAAGTGCGAATAATGGAGGCTTTTGGGAGGTAGGGACATTGGAAGCATTCAAAAGTGCTCACTCTGACCTACAAGTACTTTTTTTTAATCCGCGTCACATTTTAGAGTGAGGGGCATTTGCAATAACCTTTTTAATGCAGGACTATGTAAAATGAAATATAAAATCAACTTCTGTCAATGTTCCAAGTTTCACGTACGGACAAGTTTTCAATAGTAAATGAATTTAGATTTTCATTGACAACAAGTTGTAATTTGATCACGTGACTGGATTTATTGCGACTTTATGTCACATTAATGGTATACAAAAGCAGAACCAAACAAAGCCGTATCACAATTAATAAATCACTGCACAAAAGGCAGCTTTTATGAATGAACATTCGACCTGTGTTATTATTTGTATTTTCCTTCATTCATAAAGCTTTAATTGTTCGACACATCACTTTATACCACCGGGTATTAGAGTAGGGCGAATTTTAAATCAGCATTGCGTTCATTGATATTTAAACAAGATCTGGGTTGCTCCTATTTCGTGTAATGGATCAGTTTTCCAAAATTTATCAATGAAAAAACTGAATAAATTTTCAGCCTGTAGGATAAATCCGTGCAAAGCACTCCAAAGTCTTGAAAGGGAACACAAAGCTTTAGATGAGTACACGTGTAACTTAATGGAAAGACCTCGACCCTCGACAAGCCTATTAAATCTGCAACCCGTTTAATGGCGACGGTTACAAGAGATCGCATTTATATATATCACTTACATTTGAGAGGGTTTGGAATTACGATTTTTAAAGCAAGCAGGCGTGAACTCGTAATGTATTCAGCGCCATCATTCATAGCATTGATGATGTCCTTAGCTATCATATAAATTGAATGATGTAGGATCATATGAAAATTAATACATGTGGGCAATGGTCAAAGTCTAAATTTGTTTTATGCAATGATCAGCAATGTTGCAATTTTAAAAGATTCCGTAGCTTGATTGTGTATCATTCTTTCACAGATTTTTCCTCGCCTTGTAAATTATGTTATTTACCAGAGATAAATTAAAAAGATGAATCTCGTCCACGAACAAAACACTAATGAATATTGAATAAGGTAATTTGAGAAAGACAGATGACTTTGCCAAAATATGTGAAATTAGTTGACTATCTAATGGAATAATTCTATAATAACCATCTGCACTTAAATTTTATATCGAAAAGGATTTTCAAGTGTCTACATCTGACATATGTTAAGTCTACGTTCTTAGAAAAATTGGAATATTTCGATGAAAATTTTCTTAAGTCAGAAGATATTGCGGGCGTCTTGTTGAATTCCAAACACAGTGTTTTGATAATTATTTTAAGTATTACAGGACAGCGAAGGCTGTCAACATAATAGAAGAAAGTCTAGAAATGCGTTTTTGAAGTTATGTTTGTAGACTTCTTCGTGTGTTATTTCACCGATACAAAATTATATTGGTGTACCTATGTCCGTGCAAAATTGATAACTCCTATTATACACCAATCGGAGGAGGGCTAATGTCTTGTTTAAAAAGAATGAACACTTCCTTGATTAACATGCACTGTCAGTAAACACACATGTTGTTAGGAATAAGATCGCATTAAAAATAGAAGTTTTCCTTCTGTTTTTAGTATTTTCGCAAGAAAACAATTTATTTTGAATGTGGGTTATGACAATAGAATATTTAAAAAAATTCTCCTTGTTTATTTGGTCTATATCTTTTATTTTTAGGTATTTATGAAAAACAAAATCAGAGAAATAAAATCAAATAAATTTAGAAAATGTATTGAAAATTAAAAAAAAAACACATTCCCTTAAGAAGTGTTCACTAGTAAGGTTTCATAGTTTTTGATCATTCTAAAAGAATCCCCACTAAGATAACGGTAAAAAATCAATGTAAAATTCTATTAACTTTAAAATTTGAAAATTTAGAACTTAAATAGAATGGAGGCACAATGGGGTCAACATTCAAAACTTCCGCCTACGTTTTAATATCCTAGTGTGTTGTATTGTTTTGGAACTCAAAATATGTAGACTGAATGTTTCACGAAATATGTTTTCGTACATGTTTGACAGTGCATAATCACCTTACATTGTGTTCATGGGCTAGAATGCAGCATGTTTTGCACTTTGTATGCACACCACGGTATTGGGAACTCCGACTAAAATTATTAAAAATGTGTTATTTGTTTCCTCAATTTTCGCATGATTTAGTTTACCCCAAAACAAGTTAATACCATCGTACATGCACGTTCAGTAACCAAATCGGACACAAATATGACTTACATGTATGTCAAAAACACTGCATGCACTTGGTTTACTTTATTTGGGTTTCGAGGTCCATGCAATAAAATTTCAACTTGAACATGCTACAAAAACCAAGTCACGAACGTAGTGGAACCAAATTCGCTTTTGATGTCAAATTAGATTTTTGTTTTCAAAACAAAGACCATAAAAGAGACCCGGTAATAATGTTATGTGCAAAGAAGACTTTTCAGAAATCGCAATTTTCTGACAAGTTTACTTGCATTTCGTTGGAATAGTGACAACTTTTATTGCAATGTTCCTTCTTGAAGCTAATATTCTGCATTTCCCCAGCGTTTAATGACCCAACTGGTAATTGAGTCACGTGCTTACTTTCAAAATCGATTAACACTTTTACAGATTACAAATTTTACTTCCTTTGGTTTTATACTTTATTGTGAAAAATCCTCTTTTTCATTTTAAATAAAATCAACATCTTATTTCAAACGACATTTTCTTCATACAAATAAGAAAACGTTTTTGTGGCGAAGTATAACATGAAAGTGTTTTCAATAGATTTAACCTGGTACTTTCCTTGTCAAGAAATAGATCCCTAAATATTCAATGGCCGTAAGTGCCGAGTATAGGACAAAATGTTCAGCTCTCCACCGGCAAATGGTGGTGTCTCCATACAAGTAAAACCAGAAGTCTCTGTCGAGACTGAAGCTCTACTGGTTTGTACTTGTAGCAAAGGAAGAGAAAAGTACTTAAGCAGTTGGGTATTGAAACTTTACAACAGCAATAAATAGAATAATGATCATTGATAAGGTCTTCTTATGTTCTTAAGTGTTTACTACTTGTGTGCCAAGTTATATTGAAATCAGACCAAAACTGTAGGAGGAGTAGCATCACAAAAATTCCTATTTTTAGTAACCACGGCAATACCGTTTATCGAAATCAAAAACCGATACACAGAATTATGTATCTTAGTGTAGTCTACTTGTGTGCCAAGTTATATTGAAATCAGACCAAAACTATAGGAGGAGTAGCATTTCGAAAGAATTTCACAGAAATTTCTATTTTTAGTAACCACGGCAACACCGTTTATAGAAATCAAAAACCGATACAAAGAATTATGTATCTTAGTGTAGTCTACTTGTGTGCCATGTTATATTGAAATCAGACCAAAACTGTAAGAGGAGTAGCATTTTGAAAGAATTTCACAGAAATTTCTATTTTTAGTAACCATGGCAACACCGTTTATCGAAATAAAAAACTGATACACAGAATTATGTATCTTAGTGTGGTCTACTTGTGTGCCAAGTTATATTGAAATCAGACCAAAACTAGGAGGAATAGCATTTTGTAAGAATTTCACAGAAATTTCTATTTTTAGTTACCACGGCAACACCGTTTATCGAAATCAAAAACCGATACACAGAATTATGTATCTTAGTGTAGTCTACTTGTGTGCCAAGTTATATTGAAATTAGACCAAAACTGTAGGAGGAGTAGCATTTTGAAACAATTTTACAGAAATTTCTATTTTTAGTTACCACGGCAACACCGTTTATCGAAATCAAAAACCGATACACAGAATTATGTATCTTAGTGTAGTCTACTTGTGTGCCAAGTTATATTGAAATTAGACCAAAACTGTAGGAGGAGTAGCATTTTGAAAAATTGTTTACAGACAGACAGACAGACGGACGGACGCCGGACGCATTACTATCGCATAAGCTCTTCTGGTCTCTGACCAGTAGAGCTAAAAATCGAGAGCCATGTTAAACAACATACAACCAACCAACTTTCATGATCATCCCCTTTCGCTTCTGGGAACATGTATATATCTGAGATTAGAGAATTATTTTTGAGACTGTTACGATTTATTGAAATATGTAAAATAGATTTTGTATCACAGCTGATAGAAATCTTTTTATATTCCAGACCTGCTCTAGTCTTTAATTTTAATATCTAAACAAATGTAGCATTATAATTGCAAACTGTTCAATCCTTGCATTGTTTATACGCCATCTTTTCTGTAACATCTCTCTAAGGTTTCGTTCCAGTTTGGGAAGAAAACCACGTTTAATAATCAACACCTGCGGAAAGATGCAATCTATGGAAATTGGTAGAATTGTAGAGTCTAAACACTTTATAAAGACAGGTGTTTCATTGATGCTTACGATAAGCATTAATACACAATGAAATTGCGTCACGTGATCAAGGCTAAGGGCCCAGGACTAGGCGGGGTGTTTGGTTTGGGGAGGTTTGCTTGTCTCTGAAATTAGCGCTTGTCAGGAAACAGGGATCAGGCTTGATATTGAATGGGTCTTTGCAATCTTAGCGCATAAGAACGATGTTATCATCCATAGATTATAATCTGTAAAAATGTGGTTATGTGTACTTTGGGTGGTTGACACGTTTAAAAGTACATGGTGAAAATTTGAAGAAAAAACGCATTAAATTAACAAATTAGGGTATTGGGAGGATATAGTTTAATGAACTTAAAAGCAGAAATGTGTTGAATGTAACTAATGAGTGAACCATTCAAAGGTATTGATATCAAATTAATAAAGAAACTTTAGTTTTTTACGCATTAATCATTTTAACAAAAGTTTCAGTTACTATTCTATTTTCATGTGTTTGATTATTATAAATAGAAGTGTGTTTGAAAACTAGAAAACAAAATACGAGAGGCAAACGACCCTTTGATTTGTGCAAAAATCAATAGTCTAGTCCTGTTTAAAATTTGCAGACCTTTTTTCACTGACATAACAATTGACCTATAATTATTATTATCGTACCATTAAATGTAAGATGATTCTTAGTGGAGGAGGGTAATTTGCATAGATTTCAGTTAGAATGACTTATGCTGGCTATTATATTTAGATTCTTTCAATTATAACGTTTTAGGCGAAAAGAGGATGACGTCATGATCAAGTCTAATTACTGCTGAATAGCAATTTGTTGAAAATGATACTTTGCATATCTCTTTTGTTCCCAGAATTGATCAGTACAAAATAGTCAAGGTGTAAACTTGCGTAAAATCCTCCGAGCAAATCTTGCCGAAACAATAACAGATTATATCGACATTAAATTCATTTTGTTGATAAATTTTTAAATTGTGTCTGCTAAGGGGATGATAAGTGCAACCTTTGTTGTTCGGACTCTGCGTCTGTGTCAGAATCTAGCAACCCACAATAATAAAGATTAGGAAAAAGAGAAGGGTCCTTATACATTTTTTTTCTACTTCAGGAGTCGACAGTCTCCAATATACTCTACATTTTTCAAATTCCCTCGAGGATATTCGGATAAGGAGATGGGGATTTCATTCAGAATTTGAGATGTCAGAACTTGTCTATTTTTGTAATGTAAATATCATTTTATCAATTGCTTATATTCTATTTAAAAAGTAATGTTATTATATTATATGTTTACAATACATTATACGAGGAATTTATAATTGTATTACATGCAGGAGTTACTTTGTAATTCTATAGAATATTAGCATGCAATATCTCAATAGAATATATCAATGTTTACGATCCTTAGAAGGTCATTCCTTAAAATGGTATACATATATATAATGGAATGGAATGTGTCCATAAAATTCATCACAGCGGTGCTAGACCCCCACAAAGCATGTTACTAGAGAGGGACCATTTATAAGCCACGTTAGAAGTTTATACTTTCTGGAATGAAATGGAAACAGAGACGTGCCAAAAGACGCGGCGGTCATTTTCGGGCCTTTCTGGGTGAATAGCCTTGTCTGCACAGGTGTTATTTTGTAAGATTTTATTGTCCATATTTCACCTCCCGTATATTTCCTATGTCTTATCACGTATTTGTTAATACCTATATAACATTCTGATTACATTTATTTATTAGAGAAGGAAAACAGCTTAAAGTAGTTATATTCGGTATACATTGGTTAAGGGTCTAAAATGTAAATCATTGAATATTATTTTGCACCTGAATAAGTTAGTCTACGTACTATGGTCTTAAACGTATTTCTAAACTTTAGGAAGTGTCTTCCTTTTTCTGTGCGATAAATAATGATAATTTTGTTAAGTATCTCTGTTTAGAGATATCGGTTTTGATTTAAAACAAGCCCAACCTTCACACACTATGTTTAATTACAATTTTTACCTGATAATCTATCAGTGATAGCTCATTTTCCAATTAAAAGAATCTGCACTGATCCCTAAAGCGAAAGGGCAAGGTTTATCGAGACATTGATACTTATCGGTATTTTAAGGGTTCAAAGAGTTAAATTAAAGGAAAAATGAGAGATAATTTCAAATAAAAGCTTTTGAATATGAAGGTCAAATATGTATTGATAAGTCAGTCAGGAAAATCTTTGAGTTGAAAGCACAGAACAGAATCAAAATTAACAATTAGGTAACGCCCGTTCTTAACAAAGTAGAGAAGAAAAGACTATATTCAAATGTATGTTATTTATATTATCAATACTTCAAAATTTTAAAATGCAACATGCAAGTTTTACGCACATAGTCAATAATTAGAAACCCATCTCAAGTGATTATTTTGTAATGCTCACAAAAGAAATTTCATAAATAGCACACACAACAGCTGCAGACAACCTTATATTAGACCTTGAAATACCTCCCAGGTTTTCAAAAAAATATCTCTCGGAGCTGAGGATATCAAAGTTAACTTTTTTTCAACATTTGTCCATCATTTCTCTGTATTTTCATCCTCTTAGTTAAAGTATATGTATTATCACACATATACGAGATTAAGGTGGCCCTCTACATTGTACCTTAAAGTGCTCGTCCCTCACCATGAGACGGCATATTTCTACGATTAGTGTCACTGTTCATGTTATTCATTGATTGGGGGTAATCTTACTATAGTTATTGGCATCTTCCGGATATTTTATTCCCTAGCTACCCCCGGTGACAATTGTATTTTTTTTTGCCCTACAATTAACGTTTTTTTTCTTAAGGTCAGATGATACGTTCCTAAGATATTTGTTTTCTGTATTATCACAATATATAAAAATATTAAAAATTTTACTTACCTTGTGATTTCCAAACTGGTTTCTAATTGTCTTAAAAAATTTACAACGTTAACATTTTTTATTTTAATAATTTACTTGTAAGTTATTTCCAAAAGGATCATTAACCATCCTCTTGTATCTTGAACTAGGTAATAACCTGGTAAGGTACCTCATTTTTTGCAAGTTACACATGTAACTTGTAAAAGTAGCATTACTTCAATGACAAAATATAGGAAAAATTATGTATCATTTAGGAACGTATAGTGAAAAAGAACAACTGAGGAACATTTATAAATTATAATTTTGAAAATTCTAAGAATATTCCTATTCATGTTCCAAAATTGGGACTTCAAGAATATGTCCTGGTGCGAGAGATCCGTGGCATATGAAATTTTGTTGAGGTAGGATTCTTTTCTGGTTTCTGACTTCATCTAGATTCATTTTTTGTTAAACTATTTACGTTAATTTGGTAACATCATCTTATAGAACCTATTTGGTAATAATTTTCATGCAAATATAATTTTTTGAAAAATAAAAGAAGATATCGCAAGATTTGAGGCAGTATTTTTTTCATTCTTAATGTCCAAGTAAAAGATAATGACATTGCCTCTAATATAAAACGGTCAAAACTAATCTAACTGATGCTATCACCTAGCGATATTGTACTTTTGATTCTGTGAAATTTCATTAATTTTTAAATACCAGAAATACATTTCTGTATGAGAAGAATTTTACCTGAACGAACTGTAAAATTTCAAATATACTCATATTTTCAAATTTCGAACAAAGGCTTTCCAAATTAGTGCTAGCAAATTACTGGTCTACGAAGTATCTGTCTAAAGCGCATTATTGAAATATTGGCGAAACTAAAAAAAATGGAAACACCGAGAAACACACTCAAATTATTATATTAATTTTAATATTCTTAAGTCATTGCAAAAGATAGGAATTGATCAAATGGACTAAATAGCATTGGCATTTTCGTACATGACATTATTCACCATTATCGCGATTGGTTTTGGACAATATGAGTTTCTTTTAACCTCCCCCTAGGAATTTTTGGCCTGAAATTAAGGTGTCAAAACTCTCTCTTCTAATTAAACTTAACAATACAATATGTTTATGAAATCTTTCCCATGCGTAAGCAACTAAAGTAGCTCTCAAAGAGACAAATTAACTGTAGATGTGACATTTCTTTATATTGGCATGCGATATTATGAGAGAAAAAACTGCTGGTCATAAGGACATTTTGTGACTTTATCATGTTCTTTGTGCGTTTTGCTTTCCCGGGGTTTGTCAAGCTTTGTTCCGTGAAATAAGTGTTAGAATAACATTCCACCCCCAACGGACCACGGCGGAAAGATAAAGTACGTTGTGTTAGCCATTACCGCTTACACAAAACATTGTTCAAATAGGATAAAAGGTTTAAATTTCTCAATTCATTTCATCTGTTAGAAAACCTCCCTAATTTATTCAATAAGTTTCTTACTTGAAACCCCCTGGAGGATATTGAATTTATTTGTGAAATTCTTGTAAAATGTGATGTGCCAGAGGAGGTGACACTACATGAAAACCCCAGGGGTTGGTTGATCTTGATTCCTTCATCAAGTGGGGGTATTATCACAAGTATTTTTTCTCCATCAAATGATCGAAAAAATTAGACAGGGAAATTATATCAGCCACCACAATAACAGCGTTAATTAAAGTAATTTATAAGTTCTCTATGGGAGAAAAAAAATCAAATGTCACATGAAACTTTTATTCGAAATCTTTTTTTTTCTGGTTCTGAAACAACCATGGGATACACTTAGCATTAATCTGATGTACTTTTCGCATTATATTTAAAATAATCATTGCCTTTACGTTCACTGCTTGACATTCTTGGTTAATTCCGGGACCTTTAGACTTCCGTATCGGTTCCTTAAAAAAGACCAAGTTCTGCCTGGTAATTATCTTTGGTCTTTTGACAATTATTACAAAAGAATGGTAAAGGATGTGGAAGAATTAAGTAACTAGTGCACTTCTTCTTTGTAGCATTATCAATCTCAATTACATGTAGTTCACCGGAAGGAAATTATAGATACATACAAGTTCGTTTTCAGTCAGATTGTCTCTAGACAATTTTTTGAGCATTGTAATTCTAATACTAGTAATCCTTGAGATTTCCTTAAAATAAGTAATCTTAAAAGAGAGCGATCTACATGTAATTACACAAAGACTAGGCCCAAGGATCATGAAACAGACCTAGACTTAAGTCAAATTTTCAGTCGCGTGTAAAATGTTTATTAATTATTGAATTGATCTAAAGATTTGCAAATTACAACATTTTTATAAATCAAAATTGAAACACATTTCAATTTTGATCTGTTTGCCATCTATATAATTTAAGTACTGAATGAAGATTTTGACTTAAGCTTAAGATGTTACATGATCCCGGGGATAGTTCATATACAATATATATATATATATATATATATATATATATATATATATATATATATATATATATATATATATATATATTAATAGTACACTTTAGGAACTGTTCTCTCAAATTAGAAAATTAATTCTAACACAAAAAAGTCCGTGCTTAAGGACATACTAGTGGGCAACGTTAATTGATAATTTTTCAATTTACAGTGTATCTTAATTTAAGGGGGCCCTCTACAACGTCACAACATGGCGTACTTCCGTAAAAACGCCATTTTGATCCCAAATGATCAGATACAAATTCACTTAACACCGATAAATCACTGAGTATAACACAACATGCGATAATGTGGATGGAATGTTCTTTATATCACATCAATTAATATGTAGTGTATTGCCCAATACTTATCCTTTCTTTAAAAATGAATTGTTAGTCAATTTATTCAATTTCTACTTATTTAATTATTAAATAATACATTAACAAACTTATTAGAATAAGATTTTTAGGTGAGAAAAAAATGATATAAAACATGGTTTGTCCATATGCTAATTCATCATTACGTGTCAAAACGCCATACACCTAGAAATTTCTTTCTTCAATAAGCATATGTGCTTTCCAGCAAAATATATCCCCCCAAAATGCAAATTTGATCAGATAAGACATATGTATTATCTTCCTATCGACTAGAGGATACTCTGTTCACAATTTGTATACACCCGAATGAATGGTTATACCCGGTGAAATTTCGCATGACCCAAACGATTGTCAGCTGTTTACAAGTATGGGAAACGTGCAGGTTTTAGACGAATTGTGCATTTGGTTCTAGGAATTTCTTTTACCGCTTTTGGTAATTTACCATCTTAACTTGTTTTGTTATATATAGCACTGGATAACACATGCAAGTTGGATAAAAACGGTAAGTAAATCCATGAATTCCATGAATTCACTAAATACATGTCTTTGTCATTGACTGGAAACGCGATGATTTTCGCTTAAACTAATTGAAAAACAATACATGTACAATAAGAACTTCTTTCAATGTCCTTGCGTGACATTTGTTTATTACTTGTGCAAGTAGAGTTTATTTGAATTTATATTTAAAAAAAACAGTACCAAGATATTTGAGTCCACTCTTAATGCGGATCTCTCACACCTGAATTTTTGTGATGTTTATAAATTTTTGACAGTTTTTCAATTTTTTTCAATTTCTTCTTTTCATTGTTTTTACCCTTTGATATTATATATCTTTTCAGATATTGATGAGGATCCAACCGTCTGTTCTCAAGAAAATGCTGTTTTAGTTTTTCTTTTGTCTATTTTTGTAAATTAAAATAAAAATTATGTTGATTTTATTTTTAACTTTGTTGGTTATTATTTCAATATTTTATAACACTAAACTTTGAAGAGAAATTTAAAGCAATGGGCCTTTTAAAAAATTGATAGGAGGGATTTTAACAAAATAAATAAAATATTTCAAATATTTCTAAATAATAAATTGAAATACTTTGGAACCTTATTTTATCGGATATGGGGCCTATTATTAGAAACAAATGCATGCAACAAAAATCAGTTATACTTTATAGGTGTAGAGAGCCCCCTTAAGATTATAGTGTCATCAGATGTTCGTACACAAAAAATCAGCTTAATATATTACTGGTATTTTAACAAATATATCAATTGATGAGAATTGTTGTATATACATATATTTAACGAACAAGAGACCCACGGGCCTGAGTAGCATGTAATAACTTACAACAATTTAGGAATGACTCTAATTCTTGGCCAAATTATTCGATGATAACCTGGTTTGGGTCAGTATACGCTTTATAATCCGCGAAGCGGATTATAAAAAAAAGCGTAAACTGACCCAAACCACGTTATCATCGAATAATTTGGCCAAGAATTAGAGTCATTCCTTATAATTTAATTTTTAAATAATTGAACAACTGTGGGTGTAAAATTGTGGTGCTTTTTCTGAGTTCAAATTTGCCGCTCAATAATACATCCCTAGTAACGGAAGTGATTTGATAACTGATACACAGATCTAGCAGCCATGATGTTTGTTTACATGAGGTAAGATCGAGCTACTGTTTGAAGTTAAAGGCATATTTATTAAATCTGGATTTTTTATGAATCCCATGAACTGGAAATGAGAGGATTGCATTGATACTGATGATTCAGCTGGTTGTCAAGGGGGTGTGTCCCCATACCAAACCAGGTTATCAAGAAATGGTTTGCGTTCCTTTTTGGAAATCAAACAATGAGAGAGTAGAATATAATCAAAATTAAATTATTTGAATTTAGTTCGTGTTTTAATCCAGATGCCATGAAATTCACAATTTTGAAAATGGCACCATTGCTCATTGTAATTATAAACTTAGCATGCTTACTTTGGTTACTTTAAACCCAGAGGTAGATTAGAGCAACACAGAGAAATTGCATTTCCAATTTATAACTAGTTGTGCACCCCACAGGAACCACTGACCCTAAAGCCACATACTTCAAAATTTTTGAAATTTTATTTCATCATAAATGGTTGATTAATACCAAAGAGTAGATTTGAAAGCATAAATTTATTTTCAGACAATGTACCGCCACTGCCCAGTATCCCAGACCCTGGGGACCTGAAATTAACTGACCATTTTGGAAGAGGTGCCTTTCTTCATCATAATTATATGTACTATGATCATTTGCATAATAGCCAGAAGCAAAGGAAAAATAATTTCAAAGAATTCATGCATTTTCCCTTTACAATCATTAGAGCCCCATCACAACACCAGAACCACAAATTTGGAAGAGGCATCCTTCCTCATCATAAAGAAGATTTTTAAAAAAATTATGCATTTTCACTATATACTCAATAGAGCCCCGCCTTAGCACCAGAACTTCTGACCCTGGGGCAATGAAATTCAGATTTTGGAAGAGGCACCCTAATTCAACATAACTATTTAGTTAAGGAACGTAGTTTGAACTTTATTGCCCTTTTCCGTGGAGTTTAAGAGTTCCAATACCAATAGGAAGTGTGTGCTATATTTCAATGTCTATATATGCTATAGTACATTTCTTCAAGTTTTTAAGGTTTAGGTATAGAAATCATCTACCGGTAGCTAGAATACACGTTGAGTAGTTTTTGTACATGTAAAAGGTCCCCCGAAACTACTTTTTCGAGGATTAACCACTCACTCAGCTTTGTTTTCCAACATAACTGTCTTAATATTAGTCAGATACCTTAAACTCCTATCAATAGTTTACGTTCATCGTGTCAAATCTGACTCTGATTGATAATTCGGTCCTTTTCAACAATTGAGTAAACAGTACACTTACAAATGGTACTTCCCTGACCATATGCTCAATGGTACAGTTGTATTTTACTCAATTTCTACGTGTATAAACTATAACATCGGTAAAATGACCTTGGGACTGCAGCAAAGGGCGTGAAAGTCCATTTCTCTACACGTATCTCATCAAAAAGGTCTTCACATGTATCATACTATTTAAATGCACCACACCTGCTATTTTTCATATGAGTTCTCGAGAGGAACATTAAACAATTTATAATACCTGCTGTAGAAGACTCTCTTCGCCAGGACCTGGTCGGATTCAGAAATTCATGTACGTGTATTTGTACTAAATCGGATACTGGAACAGTCATATGAGAGGAACAGGACTCATTCATTCATAATGTATTTGTCGATGTTGAAAAGGGTTTCGATAGATTTCATCACGTATCCCCCTGGGAGATCCTGTTTCACTGCGACATCTCAAAGAAACTGGTATGTATTATACAATTCGTTATTAAAAACTGAAACTGAGTACCGAGTGTTAAAAAACCAGCACAAAGTGCCCTTTGGAGTGACCACCGGAGTGAACCAAGAATACTCTTTCGCCCGTGCCAGTTATCTCAATCAATTGGAATATACAGACCATCACACAATGTATAAGATTGATTCTATATGTTGCTATATGTTGTTTAATGTCCCTCACGAAAATATTTTTCAAGGAGACGCCACCACTGATCAGTTGAGAGCTACCAAATTTGTCTTTATACATGGCACTGAGGCCCATTGGGCAGGGAGTGTCCTATACTCGTTCGGCGCTTAGGGTCATTGAGCAGGGAGGGGTCTTTTTCGTGCCAGCACTTACTGCGATATGGTCAATACGGTTTCCACATCTCACAGTAGGCTCTTATACATTGTCCGCGTGGCGCAGTGGTTAGAGCGTCTGCTCTAGAATCGCGAAGTAAGGAGTTAATCCATCCTTAAGGATTAACTCCTCACTTTCCTGCACCACGCGGACAATGTAAAAGAGAGTGCAATGGATAGATGTCCTGAATAATGCTAATGACCTTGGCTTCTTAACAGACATATGAGTATTCGGCAGAAGACATAGCCCCTCAGATCAACTAACAAAACTGGATTCAAGGCCAACACAAAAAGGACAAGGACAAATAAATCCAGCATTTAGTAATAATACACATTTATAATTAAATGAAGAATGTGGAGTTCACCTAACTGGGTATCAGGCGACTGCATCTAGAAAATCAACACCAGAATATCATTCTTTGGTATCTTGTCTAAATGACTCATACGGTACCTGAATATTTTTAGGAAATTTGTTTATTTAAATAGCAACCACTTTCAGTAAATTTTCATTACACAGTACCCATGTGCAACTCCTATTTTTAGGTCACTTATTAGGGCCCCGCTTGGCGGGCGCCCTATAGTGATCAGTCTGTCCGTCCGTCCGTCCGTCCGACATCTCTTGTCCGGAGCATATCTTCTCTCTCCTTGGCCCAATCTGGCTCATACTTCACCCACAGAGTGCCTTTGGGTACCCGGTGTGCAGTGACCTTGAACCATGATTCTAGGTCATAGCAGACTTGTATGAAAAATCCTTGTCCGGAGCATATCTTCTCTATCCTTGGCCCAATCTGGCTCATACTTCACTCAAAGAGTTCCACTGGTCAATGGATGTGCAGTGACCGAAGTTTCTAGGTCATTGTCAGAATTAATCTCTATTATGTTTGGTTCATAATTTTTCCCTTTAATTCTAATAAATTTATATAACTGGGGATACAAGATAACTTTGATATATTTCTGTAAATTCGCATATCTGTGAAGTCGTACTAAATGACTTTTACTGTATTACACAAATGTTCCTCTTCAAAATAAACCCTTTTAAACTACCTTACATTTTCATGTTCATTGTTGAAAGCGGGGCCCTTTGAGATGGCCACCATCTCAATGATATCTAGTTGCTATCTGCTTTCGTCCGTCATCGTTAACTTTTGAACATTTTCAACTTCTCTGAAACTACAGAACTATTTTCAACAACTTTTGACATAAAACTTCCATGGGTGAAGGGAAACAAAAAATATGAATTTTATCGTAACTGTCCACCTGTGGCATGAGGGATATTAAAATTTATGTAATCTTTACAAATATTTTCATGTCCCCGTAAACGAAGGTTCGGGGGGTACATAGTTTTTTTTGGTCATGTCCGTCAGTCTAGCTGTCTGTCTGTCCGCAAAAACTTTAACCTTGCCCATAACTTTTGATTTAGTGGAAATGACTTTCATATTTCACATGTGTATTCTTTGTGATATGACCTTTCTTTGGGTCCCACCAAATGTGACCTTGACCTTTGCGTTCGACCCACTTTTACACAAAAAATTACAAACTTTTACTTTGTCCATATCTTTGAACAGTAGATACTAGGACTTTTATTCTTCATAGTCCAAAGTCCGATGGTGACGCCAAAGTCCGATGGTCTCGCCAAACCCCGATGGTCTGCGCCAAACCCCGATGGCTCGCTGTCTTTACGGACGCCAAAGTCCGATGGTCACGCGAAAGTCCGATGGCTCGTTTCCTATGAGACGCGCGACGCTAAAGTCCGATGATGCGGAGGAACAATCAACCTTTATGACGTCACAATAGTCCGACGTCATGACGTTGTCCTGCATTCAAAATCCATTGATTCATTATTCGTCTCATATACATTTTTACTGATATTGCTTATTGTTTTCGCCTACCAGAGCTATTAGGGCTAGTCCTTGTAGACCAGTCGACTGATAAGGGTTAGTTCTTGAACACCAATGTGTTTCACCGAGAGATTTTATGGTTAGTCCTCGCACACTATTGGACTGATTTGGGTTAGTCCTGCACCCATCCAAGATATCTAGTTTATAGTTTTAACACATTTTTCGACTGATAAGTGTTAGTCTCGCACCTATATCTAAAAGATTAGGGTTATTCTTAGCATTTAATATTTATTTGTATTTTATTTAAAAACAAATCGGGCTTGGCATGGCGCGGTATCGCATTTTTGCGCATCAGTACTATGACGTCATAAACGTTAATTGTTTTCAGGACCATCGGACTTTGGCGTGTCAAACCATCGGGGTTTGGCGTAGACCATCGGACTTTGGCGTGACCATCGGACTTTGGAGTCCCATCGCACGTTGGAGTCCTACATATTTTTTGTAAAAAGATTTTCATTAAGTACAAACGACTTTGACCTTAAGACCTTGACCTTTGAGATTTCAGTACTTATTAAAAAACTTGAACCTTGCACAAAACTTTTGAATGGTAAGAGCTAGGGTTTTCATACTGCACATATGTAATCCTTGTGAAAAGACGCTTCATTGGATACCAAGGACTTTGACATTTGGACCTTGACCTTGGAGTTTGATCTACTTTGAAAAAACAACCTTGACTGTAATTGTGAAGAGTTAGAAGTAGGGCTTTCATACTTCACATATTTAATTCTTGTGACAAGACCTGTCATTTGATATCACGAACCTTGACCCTATGACCTTGGAGTTTGACCGATTTTTAACAAGAAAAAACCCCCCAAATCTTAACTTTAGCCCTAAGTATTAAACGGTAGATACTAAGAATTTCGTATTTCAAATATTAATTTTTTGTGGCAAGACCTTTTATTTGCAATCAACAATTTTGACCTTGACGGTTCCCGTTCTTACGAAAAAACTTTAACCTTGGCCATAACTTTTGAACAGTAAGGGCTAGGGTTTTTGTACTTCACATACATGTGATCCTTGTTACAAGACCTTTCATTGGATATGATTATCAACAACTTTGATACTTTTACCTGGGAGTTTGACCTACTTTTATAAACTTTTATCTTTGGTCATAATTTTTGAACGGTAAGGACCAGCGATTTCATACTTCACAAATGTTAATCTTTGAGACAAGGTCTTTCTTTAGAAACCAACAACCTTGAGCCTGGAGTTTGTCCTATATTTTAAAATGTTCATATTGGTCATAACCTTTGAACATGTATTGCTACTGTTTTATAAATTCACATTAGTATTTCTTGTGAAAAGGCCTTACTTTAGGTACCAACATATTTTATCTGCATTTGAGAAAGCTTAAAGATATGTATGCCGTAACATTAAACAGTATTTTTGCACAGCTGAAACCGCACAAAAAATTCTAAAGTATGATAAGCTATCAAAAATGAAGCATTCTTGCAAATTCGACGAAATATTATTCGGTATTAACAAAGTACTGGTCGGGAAAAAAACACGATATTCTCATGCATATTTATAAAGGACTGACGTTTACTCTGGATCTGCGCATGTGCGCGGGAAAAGCATCGCGCGAATCATCAGGTCGAGGAAAATATTTTTTGTGACGTCTGTTCAGCGAGGAACCAATACAGCAATATGACTGACAAATCGACCAATCAGCTCAATGAGTTCCATTTAATACATTTATGGGTTACTACAAAATACTACATGTGTTTTTCGGAAAGGCTAGTTTTTTTTTTAAATCGCTCTTGGAAAGACTTGGCCCCAAAACCATAAACTGAGAATTGACTGAAGTCAAAATTTTAAACTTTTAATATTTTCAGTTCCATTCGATGTATTAGCTTATAAATTTGCAACTGTGTAAAATACTTCAATTCAAATATTTGTTGAAAGTTTTATTTTCTTATCGAAATTATTTCCAAAGTTATATGAATTTGAAATTTTGACTTAAGTCTGTTCTCAGTTTATGGTTTTGGGGCCTGATGCATTTTTCCAAGCATTTACACGCTTAATGCATTATGTACATTATTATCTACTAATCTCGTATGCTCATATTTGCATACAAATGATTAACAATGATAGAAATTAAAGTTTTCCCCACTCCATTGTACAAGTCCGTTTGTTTAGAGTTTCCCCGTGCTGTACTGCTAGTGAAAAGACAATTGCAAAAAGCAACCAACTCTGAGGTGTGCTCACGTATTGACAATCCCTTACTCACGTGCTTGTAGTAAAACCGTTGTAGACCATCATGCTTTTCGGTTCATTCACGAAACTGGACCATTGTTTGCTGTGAGCATGCGAGACCACGTGATCATATTTCAATAATAGGCTGTTTATTATCCGATTCGGAGAGAAAATAATTTTTACCAAATAATATTCTATAACTTTTAAAGGTGATGGAGTGGAATTGTCTTATTTGAAGAAAGTATATAACTTATATAACTTGATGAGACACCACATATATGTATTTCTTTTAAAATAAAACACTAATACGGCATATATATCATTTTCCACTCCACTTTACAGGAGTGGACAGACAGTAGTAATCACTTACTAAAAGAAAGCGTTGTTGGTTCGCCAAATGTGATTTAACCAGATTATTCCGAAGTAGAAGAAAAAAAGAGAACGTTTAGAGTCAGATATTCGGGGTAGTTACAGGTTTCCGGAAAGGACGAGGACAAGAGGTGGTGGGAGGATTTTTTCACCTCACAATTTTATGATACAGAGGGTATTGTTCAGCATATATAATTAAATTGATCATATAAACGATCAAAACAACAATGACAAAGTAATTAAGGGTAACTTTTTTCTCTTTTCAGAGGACTCAACAAGGATCGTAGATGAGCTTGAACTGCTTTTCTCAAATCAAAATGCTCATAAGAGAGATGTGACCCTTGGGCCGTTTTATTTCAATATTATACAGACATGTATATATATATATATATATATATATATATATATATATATATATATAATACAATTTTTTTTATTTTATCAGGAACAGGACCAGTTGAAAAAACTGACGTATACAACTTATGATGATGCAAGAGGGTCATTTCCAAAATTATAAATTTTATTCTATTAAAATAACTTTGTCTTATCCTTATTATTGTTGAGTATGTTAGCAGAGTGCCTGGTTATGATGAATAGCGGTGCTTCTTACAATTTCTTTTTTAAACTTCTTGGTCCCAAGGTGAAAGGCTGTTGTTTCTAATTCGGGGCGACGGGGGTCTATTAATACAGTAAAAATGTGTTAATTCTTAGAAAATATTCAACTTGGTGCACAACTCAGTGCAGAGTTATGATGATGAGAATACCTCATCCAAAGTCTTTGAAATTCATGAACGGTCATGAGTTTTGGTATTAGGGTGGTTCTGTGTTGAATCAGTAGTGAAAATGCATTATTTCTTTTAAAAATTTTCTCTGCTCCTTGGCGTATCAAAAGCAAACAAAGTAAACGTTTTAATACGTAAGGATATTTTTACCAGAATTTTAAACATCTGAACCATTTGGTCGAGTGTTCTGGTCCTGGGCAGGGCTCTATAAATCTGTACTTGTATTATACTGAGAAAAGTTATTCCGTTTGCAGTTAACTTTTGATAATTAAGTTACTACATGTGTGGAATGTCCAATCGGTTTATATCTTAGAACATTGAAAATATATCTGTCCATAATCTGTTGACATATAGACTCTGAAGCGAAACAGAAATCGAAATTTAAGATTAAATATATATGCTTAATTTTATATTGCAATCGCTATGATGCACTTGTTTGTGTCCGTATATATTCAACTCTATACAATCAATGGGGTGTGGTTTTCTTTCATGTTATCTTTTACAAAAAATTTGGAAATCTCAATGAGGGAAAATATATCAATTGGTCGTAGTTTTAGAGCGTTTTAAGAATACTTCATTCTGCCCACGTTGCGCAGTGGTTAGACTTAGAGTGTCTACGCCAGAATCGGGGAGTAAGAAGAGTTGATCCTTACGTCGCGGGTTCAGATCCTACTGTGAGACCTGGAGACTGGTCCTGTGGATGAGACCGGGGTTCCTTGTCGCAGAAGTTGCTGGCACGAAAAAGATCCCTCAAATGGGCAGACTTTGTAGTCTTCCACCGACCAATGGAGGCATCTTTATATGAGTGAAACATTCTCGAAAGCGACGCCAAGCTACAACAATTAATTACTACTTCATGTCCGCCAATCCATGATCACTTGCACGATTTCAACTTTATCATTTTCATGTTTAAGTCGTGCTGATTTATAAATGCGCTTTTCGGCTAAAGAGAAAAATTGAGCTAAGTAATATAGGTAATTAAAATACGTTTACAGTAAAATCCAGTTAATATAACATTTTCAGTTAAAATGGCGTCCCATGGCACAATGGTGAGAGCGACTGCTCAAGAGTCGCGGAATATAAAGCAGTTGATCATTACATCGCCGGTTTTATTGCAGGACGTGGACAATAGTCCTTTTGATGAGACTGTATAAACCGAGATCACGTCTTACGGCTTCGAGGTCCTGCATGACTGCCGAGTATAGGTCTAAAATTTCATCCTTCCAAAGAGTAAAAAAATCACGAAAAGAAGTTAAACATAAAGTTGAAACGTAATAATCTTAAGTAAATATTTTAAAAAGCCATATCATTAATACTCAAAGAACGATAACCGGCAATACATTTCTTTATCGAATAATAAAAAAAATAGCATCATTTCTCTTTATCCATGTACTTAACTGAAAAAGAAACAAACTTTATCAAAGCAAGTATAAATTTCATAGCCATATGTTAGCTCGTCAAGTCGTCGTATTGATTTCAAAGTTTAAAGAAAACTTATTAATCATTTTATTTAATATACTAAAAATGACTCCTTATAAATAATCACCTGATTTAAGAAATAAATGTCATATATTATTTCTTTGACAGAAGTATCATAAAAAAAATGGTCGGAAAACTACATTCATTTCTTATTTAAATATAATATAAAATAATAAATTAAAACTTTCTTTCACTTAAATATTTATTTAGCATATAAAAAAAACATAGGAATACATCACGTCAACGCGAATTCAAAACGACTAAATGTACGGATTTACGTGCATTGATGAAAATTTTCGTCATAGTTTTTCTTTTGATACATCGAACAAAGAAAGAATACTATTTTTTATTGCCTTTAAGAATGTTTATCTTTCAGATTCTATTGATGTAGTTATCATTTTTTAAATCCAAAATCGATGACTTCTAAGAAATTAGATATTTAAGAACTGCATGCACAGGGTTTTTCAAATATTTGAATTCATTAAGCTATATGAACTTGCTTCATGTCGAGGGAGAGGAAGGAGGATTAGTATGAGGTACTGTCAATTTTAAATGATTTTAATTCAAACTGACAATAAAAATAATTTTTTTATAGAGATAATGAAGAGGCAAAATATTTTTCTATCAGTTCTGTAGAGATGATAACTAAATAATATAACATTGAATGACTATTAATAACTTAATGTTTGAATATTTTCAGATACTCCGGGCCAATGACCACCTCCTTCCACGGGAGATTTCCATGCAAGAATTTGTAGTGGGTTTCGAGGCTGCGATGTGGAGGGCCATCCAGGACAGATTCCCGTGGGCTGTGATACCAGGATGTGTCTTTCACTGGACACAGGCCTTGTATCGCAAAGTCCAGGAGTTAAGACTACAGGTAAATTTATTTCAACGCTTCCTACTTCAATTTTTCTAGGAATGGCAAAATAAAATTTAAATGAAATGCCTATTATTTCTATCAATTCAATTAAATTCTGTTATTTTTACCACAAGTAGAACCGTTTTATTTTATTTATCATTTATGCTATTTAGCTCACCTGAGCCGAAGGCTCAAGTGAGCTTTTCTGATCAAAATTTGTCCGTTGTCTGTCGTTGTAGTCGTTGGCGTTGTCGTCGTCGTAAACTTTTCAGATTTTCATCTTCTCAAGAACCACCGGGCCAATTTCAACCAAACCTGCCACAAAGTATCCTTGGGTAAAGGGAATTCAAGTTTGTTCAAATGAAGAGCCACGCTCTTTTCCAAGGGGAGATAATTATGAATTAGAGAAAAATTAATGGCATTTTTAAAAAATCTTCTTCTCAAGAACTACTGGGCCAGGAAAGATGAAACTTATGTGGAATCATCCTCAGGTAGTGTAAATTCAAGTTTGTTCAAATCATGACCCCCAGGGGTAGGGTTGGGCCAAAATGGCCGATCAAAATTTACCGTAGGAGTATATAGGAAAAATCTTTACAAATCTTCTTCTCAAGAACCACTGGGCCAGGAAAGATGAAACTCACGTGGAACTATCTTCAGGTAGTGTAGATTCAATTTTGTTCAAATCATGACCCCCAGGGTTAGGATGGGGCCAAAATGGCCGATCAAAGTTTTACATAGGAATATATAGGAAAAATCTTTAAAAAATCTTCTTCTCAAGAACCACTGGGCTAGAAAAGATGAAACTCATGTGAAATTAGCCTCAGGTAGTGTAGATTCAAGATTGTTCAAATCATGTCCCCCTGGGGTAGGGTGGGGCCAAAATGGCCGATTAAAGTTTTGCATAGGAATATATAGGAAAAATCTTTAAAAATCTTTTTTTCAAGTACCATTGAGACAGGAAAGATGAAACTTATGTGAAATTATTCTCAGGTAGTGTAGATTCAAATTTGTTCAAATCATGACCCCTGGGGGTAGGGTGGGGCCAAAATGGCCGATCAAATTTTAACATAGGAATATATAGGAAAAATCTTTCAAAAATCTTCTTCTCAAGAACCACTGTGCAAGGAAAGATGAAACTCATGTGAAATTAGCCTCAGGTAGTGTAGATTCAAGTTTGTTCAAATTATGACCCCCGGGGATAGGGTGGGGTCAAAATGGCTGATCAAAGTTTTACATAGGAATATATAGGAAAAATCTTTTAAAATTTTTTTCTCAAGTACCATTGAGACAGGAAAGATGAAACTCATGTGAAATTATTCTCAGGTAGTGTAGATTCAAGTCTGTTCTAATCATGTCCCCTGGGGGTAGGGTGGGGCCAAAATGGCCGATCAAAGTTTTACATAGGAATATATAGGGAAAACTTTTAAAATCTTCTTTTCAAGTACCACTGTGCCAGGAAAGATGAAACTCATGTGAAATTAGCCTTAGGTAGTGTAGATTCAAGTTTGTTCAAATCATATACCCCCTGGAGTAGGGTGGGGCCAAAATGGCCGATCAAAGTTTTACATAGGAATATATAGGAAAAATCTGTTAAAATTTTTTTCTCAAGTACCATTGAGACAGGAAAGATGAAACTTATGTGAAATTATCCTCAGGTAGTGTAGATTTTAATTTGTTCAAATCATGGCCCTTTAGGATAGGGAGGGAAACAAGGGGGAATCAAATCCAAATTATTACGAAATAATATATAGGAACAAAATGTTTAAAAAAGAAATCTTTTTATCAATAACAGCAAAGTCTTGTATTGATATGAAGGCATTCTCAAATATTAAAATTGAAGCCCCCCCCACCTCAGTAAACTTTCAGTTCTGATCTGATAGTGTTTTTTCTTAGCCGATGTGCTCAGGTGAGCGCTGTGGCCCCTGGGCCTCTTGTTTTTTAAATTTATATTTCAGAGAACATACAACGAGAAGGAGGATGTTCACCGTTTCATTCGGCAGGTGATGGCCCTCCCCTTCTTACCTTCAGAACACATAGAGCCGATGTTCCACCAACTCAATGGCTCCAATAATTCCAGAAAACTCGTGAACACCCATGTCGTTGAAGTTGGTAGCAATCATATCCATTTCTGTTACACTTGGCCATTTTATGAATTTACTCAAGAGATTGTTGATTATACATTTAATCACCAGATTTTTATGCTTAAGAAAAGTGTATTCTGTCAACCCGAATCTATCACTAATTTCCATAGTATTTTCTTGGGATGCTAAGTACCGTAATGTCGTCAAAATTTTCTTCTCCGTCTGGATTTCCTCTCTGCCTCCCCTTCACTCCCTTTTTCTAAGCTTTCGACATCGTCCAAGGTGCTGGTATAAAATCTCAGCGGTACCTCTAGAAACTCTAAAAAATCTTCTAAATGCATCTGGGAGAAACAACGGAACTGCTGTTTCAAAGAAGTGTTGAGTTTTCATTCTTGTCCTTCGTGCCCTGCAGAGAGAGAGAACGAAAATCACGATTCCATAAACAGATAAATAGTGACAACCCATAGGTGTCGGAAGCAAGTTAATTAAAATTGGGGTGGCGAAACCAACGAAAAAAAGGTAAGCCCCAATTTTTCAATGTGTATATTATGTCTATCTTTGAAAAAAACGTGCCCCCCCCCCCTGTTCAGACGCCTATGTAAATCACAATGACACGTACAATTGACTTTCTGACTATATTTTTAGTAAGTACTCAATAACATTGGAAAATGTATGCGAGCCAGGGTTTATTTTTAATTAAGAATGCCTCACCTTTGATCAAGCATTAAGGCCTTTGTAGACAAAGTAAAATCATAGTTATCGTCAAGCTGATCCAACAAGAAAGGAATGAAACATAAAATTATTTCGTTGTTGTCAGCCATGTTTATTATTTCGCCGGTTTCAGCCGAATCACTTTTTTCTACAACAGCTTCCGGCGTAAGCCGGATCGAAAAAACGTTCAGAAACAAGTACGCCCAATGTTTAGCTTTTTAGTTTCTTTTAAAACTCTACTCCTCATACAGTTTTGGTCTGATTTCAATATTACTTGGCACACAAGTAGACCACACTAAGATGCATAATTTAGTGCATCGGTTTTTGATTTCGATGAAAGATGTTGCCATGGTTACTAAAAATAGAAATTTCTGTGAAGCACATTTAAATTGCTACTCCTTTTACAGTTTTGGTCTGATTTCTGTAATACTTGGCACACAAGTAGACTACACTAAAATTTATGATTTCGATGAACGGTGTTGCCATTGTTACTAAAAATAGAAATTTTGGTGAAATTCCATTAAAACGCTACTCCTCCTACAGTTCTGGTCTGATTTCAATATTACTTGGCACATATGCAAGTAGACTACACTAAGACACATAATTTAGTGCATCAGTTTTTGATTTAAATGAATTGTGTTGCCATGGCTACTAAGAATACAAATTTCTCTAAAATACTTATAAATTGCTACTCCTCATCAACATTAACCTCACCTTCACGCTAAATAAAAACCGGTATTACTACTTCTCAATCCCCAGATATATCACAAGTTCACAACTCTCCACACAACGGAGGGTAATATCTTTATGCACACCACGTTGTATGCATGGAATATCAATGACATTTGAACGTTGTCAGTCCTTCACTCAGGAGAATATCTGCCTGACCAGTATAATTTCTATTCTGCAGTTAACTCCTAGTAACACTTCGTCTTGGATATCAGCTACTAAAAGATTTTTCGTAGGGTCAAAGAACCAAGTTGCAATTCCAACGTTCCTTTCCTAGTCACATGAATGTTTCTCGTAAGTGTGTTTCCTTGAAGTTTGGGTCTGTTCACCTCACCTCTTTGCGTTGATGTCGTTTTGACAAGGATAGAGTGGTTATCAGGATCGCACGATTTCGAAGTTTCCACCAATTGTAACAACGCAACTGCTGGAATAATTCATAGGGAGATTTTGAAAACTGGAAAGGTACATTTGTACTATATCATTATTTCATGATTGTCTATACCCGGTATTTATATAGAAGCATCCTTGGGTAGCGTAGATTTAAGTTTTGTTCAGAACATGACCCCCAGGGTAGAGTGCGGCCACGAGGGTGGTCAAGGTTTTATGTAGAAATACATAGGAAAATCGTTAAAATTCTTCAAAAGAACAAGCCATAATTGATCATCAATATAAAAGGGTGAAAAATGTATAGATACAAGTTTGTTCAAATACACCCTAGAACCCACTTTTAGTTTTGAACTTTTCAATACAGAACTAATTTTTGCTTTTACCTAGCTGGTTGCTCAGGTGAGGGATTTGGCCCCTTTATATGACAGAGATTTCAACAGATCTAGATTTAAAATAATTCGAAGAATTATAAGTGGCTCGTCTTTCCAAGTCGCTTTGACATATCTCTGATATTCTGGTCTCTTGCAAACATTTTTAAGAAATGTCGTTTTTAGCAACCCCAACTTTGAAAGAATTACAACAGTAACGCAAGGCTTTCCATCCATTGTAATGTCATATAAAGACGATAGGAATTTGTTGATATTCCCAATACTAGTAACTTATGTAGATCATTATTTTTTTTTATATAATTATATAAATTTTTATTAGGTTACCTGAGTAACTCAGGTGACATATTGCTATCCGTTTTCGTCCGTCGTCGTGCGTCGTGTGTTAACATTTGAACATTTTCAGCTTCTTCTCTGAAACCACTGAACCAATTTCAACCAAATTTAGTAAACAGCATTTATGGGTAAAGGGGAACAAAAATTGTGAATTTTATGATCCCCGACCCCCTGGGGCCTGAGGGATGGGGCTAAAACTACAAAAATTATTGCAATCTTTAAAAATCTTCTTCTTTACTCCTGCACATCAAGGCAAATTGTTGGCATGAATGTAATGATCATTGAGTCATCTACCAAAATTGTGAATTTTATGGCCCCAGGGTCAGGGGTTCTAGTGTTAGGGTGGGGCTGTATTGATTATATAGAGAAAATGCATTAATTCTTCGAAGATCCTCCTCTCTGCTCCTGCGTATTAAATAAAATAACCAAGCACAAAGTTATGATGAGCAAGAGTGCCTCTTCAAAAATTGTGAATATTATGACCCCAGGATCAGGAGTTCTGGTGTTAGGGCGGGGCTCTACTGGTTATAAAGTGAAAATGCATTATTTCTTTGAAAAATCTTCTTCTCTTCTCCTGGGTATTAAATAAACTAGCTAAGTACATAGTTATGATGAGTGAGAGTGCCTCTTCTAAAATTGTGAATTGTGTGGCCCCAGGGTCAGGGGTTCTGGTGTTAGGGCGAGACCCTATTGATCATATAGTGAAAATGCATTATTATGTTCCCCAAACGAAGTTTGGGAACATATTGTTTTTACTTTTTTTCTGAATTTTCTTCTCCGGTACTTTTTTTGTCCGCGAGTGTTCTCGTAAACTACTCATCCGATCTCGGTGAAACCTTTTTAGGGTCACTAGGTATGTTATGTAGATGTGCGGAACGAAGGTCATTTTGCGCGCACGTGCGTGCATGTGCGCACACGTGTAACGCGTGAAATGACCAATATGATAGATATAGCCGTGACCTTTTAAATTTTTGATGAAATGCTTTGAAACCCATAATATAAGGATATAATAGTAGTATAGACATGATGACATGGTCAAAATAGCAAGATCTCACGCGCATGCACGTGCGCTTCGTTCCGATTGGTTGAAACAAAAGTCTTTACATCTTTTTTGTTTTCTGACGAAATCCTTTGAAATTTTGAACATAGTCATACATTATGAAGATCTACAGCATGATATATAAGAATAATTGTGAACGCACGCACATGCACGTTAGCTGCGATCTGATTGACTAAAAGTTTAAATGCCTAAAACTTTCTTGGTTCTCAATAATACAGGGTGAAATTTCGAATATGAATAGATATAATGAATGCCTACATTATTCTACCATCAAAAGTAAATGCAAGGACGTCATGCACATGCGCACACACAATGCGTTAAACGACAGTATACTTAAGTCTTTTGATGTTTATGCAGAATTAAGAACTTATAAATGTAAAGACATGTAACATACTGAAGCAGATCTTTTTACCCTTGACCTTGATACTTAGGTCAAGGTCACTAGTAACCTGAATAAAAGTTGATATTAGCTATTTACTAAAATGACCTTGACCTATGAACTTGAAATCGACCTTAACCTTTGACCTTAACCCAAGGGTAGAAAGACCCCCCCCCCTTACATAAAGTAGAGAATCGCTGTAAAGCTCAAATTACACCTCGGACCCACATAACATTTCAAGGAAACTGCAGAAAAAAGCTCGAGGAAAGAGTATTAAAATATTTGATATGAGTTTCCAAAGTATATAGAAATTATTAATATAATTAATTACAAACCCTGTCGTGTTTGAAATTAAAGTACAGATGAACAAAGTTGGTATATAAGCCTTCTATGTTTACATGTATTTATTCGGATGTCGTTAATAGCATTCAATTCTACTGATTTGAAACAATATTTTAATACCAAGCATCCTTTGTTTATTTAACCTTTGAAATTTAATTGATTTTTTTTTTTTAGAATTACGCAATCCCCAGAAATTCAAAATCAATATACATGTACGCTCCTTCGCAAAAAAAAAAAAAAAAATAGGTATTTGCATTCATGAAAAATATATTAATAAGAAGGTCTTAAAGAATATTGGTCACATTAGCTGATACGAATGTCTTTATAAATATCTATTGTAAACCCCAGAAAGTAGCCTCCTATGCATTGGAAAAAATGAATAGTTCCGGTCAAAAACCTTTACATGTATATATTTATTTACATAGTATATAAACTTTACTAGGCACAGGTACCAGAGTTGTCAAAATGACCAGAGAGGAAATATATTTAAAAAAATCTGAACAGATTAAAGGAAAATCCCTTTTCTATGTATGGAACTAAAATTGACTAAGTTCATTTTGATTGGTTAGCCATCGGCGTGATATCCTTAGTCGACTTCAACACTGCCTTGTCGTAGGAATAAAACCATCTTTGTGCCCGAGGTTAAAATCAGTAGAGAATTTAAATGTGAATAGGTATTTCAAAAAATGATATATACTTGAAATGTGGTAACTTTATATCTGTATTTTTTCTATTATTCGCGGGATAGAAGGATGTGTTAATCGCTTAACCAACATGCCATGATCATCTTGCATATGCATGTACATGTACGTGTGCGCCAATGCAAAACGTTAAACGATATATAGTTGATATCATTGTAACTTTTATATCTTTAAATGAAATCCTTAAATACTTAGTATATTTATAAAAGGTGTAACAGGAAAAGCTATGGCACGAGAAGGGACATGGGGAGCGTTTGGGGAACATCTGTAACGGTCCCCTTTACAATTAGCCCTAGTTTCTTTAAAAATCTTCTCTGCACCTGTGTATTAATTAAACTATGTAAGTTCATAATTATGTTAAGCAAGAGTGCCTCTTCCAAAATTGTGAATTTTATGGACCCAGGGTCATGGGTTCTAGTGTTAGGACGGGGCTCTATTGATCATATAGTGAAAATGCATTAATTCTTTGAAAATCTTCTCTGCTTCTGGATATCAAATAAACTATGTAGGTACATAGTTATGTTGAGCAAGAGTGCCTCTTCCAAATTTGTGAATTTTATGGACCCAGGGTCATGGGTTCTAGTGTTAGGACGGGGCTCTGTTGATCATATAGTGAAAATGCATTAATTCTTTGAAAATCTTCCTCTCTGCACCTGGGTTTCAAATAAAGTAAGTACATAGTTATGATAAGCAAGAGTGCCTCTTCCAAATTTGTGAATTTTATGGCCCCAGGGTCATGGCTTCTGGTGTTAGGACGGGGCTATATTGATTATATACTGAAAATACATTAATTCTTTGAAAATCTTTCCTTTGCTCCCGGGTTTTATGCCAATGATCCAAGTATATATATTTATGATGAAGAAAGGTGCAGCTAGCAAAATGGTTATTTTTTACCCCCCCCCCCCCTCTCCCTGCGTCGGGGGGGGGGGGGGGGGGGTACATAGTCTGAAAATAAATTAATGTGTCGAAATCTGCTCTTTGGTATTAATCAACCATTTTATGATTAAATTCGCGAAATTTTGAAATATGTGGCCCCAGGGTCAGTGGTTCCTTTGGGATGAGGTGCACAACTGGTTATAAAGTGGAAGTGCATTTTCTCTTTGTTACTCTGATCAACCTCTGGGTATTAAGTAAATAAGTAAGCATGCTAAGTCTACAATTATGATAAACAATGGTGCGTCTTAAGTTTCAAAATTGTGAATTCATGGCCTCTGGTTTAAAACACGAACCAAACTTAATTGGTTGAAAGTTGTTGCACAATACTCAGGTGACCTATTAGGCCCATGGGCCTCTTGTTCGCAATTAAAGACTGTATAAAACCATTGGTTATCGTTTTTTATCGCAATGACAGTTACGCATATTGAAATAACATTGAAAGAATAACTTTTATAATACTTTATTGGTTGGAAGTATATATCATTTGTACACATGCATGTGCAGTGTAAACCATTAGAAAAAATATATATACACAATGTAAGAGGTTTACTTATACTCCTATTATAAATATCGAAAAAGAAATTGCTAAAGCAATGGTTTAGCAACTATAGATCTTACTACGAAAAAAACAACATATCGAAAAGGAGTATATAAAACCCGCAATGCATATTCTTATGAATGGTGAAATATTGCGTAGAAATAAGGTGAACAGAATCGTGTAATGGTTTAAAGACATTGCCATGTACGATTTAAAGTATGCTTGCTTTTCAAGAAACGAAAAGAAAGATTAAACATCTCTCAGGAAAAGCCCGCATTTTAAAGAGAATGGCTGAAATAAATGTGTGGCTAATGTATCATGAAGCTATTTCTGTCAATATGAATTGAAGGGACACTTTATGGTCATTTTAAACGCTTATGTGTGTATGTTTTAGGAGAAATTTTCGTTTTATGTTAGAATGAGCCAGACATGATGTTTTCATATAGAGAAATCTTCAGAAGGCAAATGATATTCTTTTTTTAAATAGTAAATTGATTTCAAATAAAATATGTAACGGAAAACTTTTTACATTTGGGAAAATCTTCAGAAAGAATGTAAGTATAAGAGACTTGAAAAATGAAATAGCAAATGAAAAACCACGTTCGCATGTTATGTAGCGAACAGTACATGTAAATGAATAATTTAGGATTGTTTAGAGTGGTCTCCGAAAATGAAACATGAGACCAACTCAAATCCAAAAATCCAATTCAAAATGAAACAATAAAATACACATGATGAAATTAAACAACATAAAAGAGAACTGTAGCACCACACAAAGCATAAAACGGAGCAAAACATAACAGGAAACACTTAATTGTTCCAAAAGGAATCGTAGCTGTGCGATAAAAAGAAGTGCTTATGGTGCTTGATCTTGAAGAAGCATTGAAATAAACTACACAGGTATTGACAAAAGCTGACAATTGCAAAATCTCGGACAATGTGCAACTAAAACGTGCTTGTCGTCAACACAAGAAGAGGTAATGCATGAATATCCAAATTGATGATTTCATGACTAAATACTTTGTTATTTACACGTTTTAAAACTACACAGAACTTGAAAATGAAAGAAATATCACAGTGGCTTATGAATCATGATAATCACACTCCTTCAACCCATAGCAGTGTTACTGCGAATGTATGTGGATGAACTAGGATTTGGTCCTCGCCCTGGAGACTGCATCAGATGAAGATTTGTCATGGACTGTCGAACATCTGACGAGAGGAGCTTGGTTGAATATCTCTCTGTTCGCAGATACGCTTGTGAACCAAACAGTGAGGTTTCGAAATCCCCTCTTAATTGATCGAGATCAAGATGTAAATTGTCTGTGTCATATCCGGTTTCGGTAAGTGACACGTCACCATCATCATCAGGGATGAAGATGCTTGAATAGTCCGACCACTCTGCACGCGATCTTGGATTGTACGACATTTTGTCTGAAAAATCAGCACGTGACCTTGGGAAACCTCGCTCTGATCTGCTGTGATCACCACGTGATGTTTTCATTTCCTCTAAAATCTTGGTGTTGACATCTTTTATGGCCTCCGTGACTGCCTCTTCAGCCTTTACGTCTCCTTCGAAATTCATGAAAATAAAACCATCTTTAAACTTGGTGTACAAACACAAATAAAACAACTCCACGCATACCAAATTTTCATACATGTAACTGCAATATTTCCTTTACTAAGCATTGAATAAAGATTTCAAAAAGCAATTGAAATATCTTGATTTATTAAAAAAAACTATTATTGAAGTATCCCTACAATGTATATAACTTGTTACATACCCTGCATCCGTGCGTGTTCTCTGGCTCGTTCAAAGGTGCTGATTGCGCTGGAATAGCTCTTTAGTTTCACTTTTCAAAAAAAGAGGGAAAAAATGAACTAAAATGCCTCTACTGAAAAAAAAAATCGGAGAAATGCTGGCGACATTTATTTATACCTTCTGCGACACCAAGGAGGACAAGAGATTGGAGTTGATAGCTCCATTCCACGGCTTCCTCGGCAGCTTTCAATGAACGATGAGCTGCCTCCATGGCAAATTTATACTGCCCAAGAACAAGGAAACAGTTTCCGATCTCATGGTATAACCATGCCGTTTCCAATCTTGTTTTGCACAAAGGAACTTTTCTGGAGAATCTATTCATTTGAAAAACAAATGTTTGATTAATAGATTGCAATATGAAAAGAACACACATTGAGAAGTACATGTAACAATGATTAACATACAATTCCAAAGCTTGTTGGTGTTTATTTTGGAAAACAAATATTCTTCCCAAGTTTCCAAGCGCTCTCGAAACAGCGTCATCATCGTTACTGCAAAGATAAAAAGGCATATAAGTAAATTCTCACTTGCATGATAATCATGTATATGAAGTGTATTCAGTACAATCAATTATGTGTCGGCCATTGCTCATTAATGCTTCTTGAATACGTCAGATACGGAATAAAATAAACTTGCTCAATCACGTATTGAATAGTTATATTCGCTAATGAATTTTCATAATGGCCAAATAACAATAGAACTTGCATGTGAAAGAATGTAGTTTAGTAAATAAAAAAGTGCTATCCAATTGTACAGTCATGGGTTCAAAACTTACTTCTCTTCTCCAATGACTAAGTCTCTCTCATGATGTTCTAATGCAGTCAAGTAGTCCTTTGTTTCTATTGCGGCGTTGCCAATGTAGCTGTGTAGTTTGGCGACGATAGACGTAATATTTGGCACCTGAATCTCTGAGAACGATTTCAAAGTGTTCAAACAGGACTCTGCTTGAGTGATGCAGTCAGCATATCGACCATCCACGTAAGCTGAAAATCGAAATTGATCATTGCCAGGTAATCATGTTAGTCTTATGTTAATCAATAAGTTTTGATTTTATCTTATTTCCATTTGAAGCCACGTTTGATCATGTTCTTACCAATTTCAATTTCCTCCAGTTCCTTTGCAATGTATATCTGGATTTGTTCTCTCTTGGCAGCTTCTTGTGATACCCGATCTTTCTTGTGCATGGCCTGCATTCTTGAATTATGCAGTGGAACTACTTTCAGCGGAAGTGGAGATTCCTCCTTGATGGGATAAAAAGTACTGGTGTCCTCCAAAGAATGATCTTGATGAAGATCACTAGGCTGTCGGTACGTACTGAAACTGATATTCAGGCCAGAGTCTGTATCAGATGCATTGTGATCTTTGTAACTGTCTTTAGATTTTCTTCCAGTTTTCTTTACTTTCTTTTCCTTTATCTGAGGCTTATTCTGTCGGATTGGCGTAAGAGGTTTCCGACTTTCCAAATTTTCTTTCAGCTGTAACCTTTGACCCTCCAGCACATGAAGAAAACGTGTTTGGTTATTCTTTCTCGCAGTCAGTTCAGAAGCCTTCTTCCTTTCTAGGTAGCGAAACCAAGACTTTGGTTGTGTTTTGTCTTCATTCAGGAGCATATGTTTCCTTGACATTTTGGGTTTGGGGTTGGTCCTGGTGCTAGAATCAGATCTTGGAGATGTGAGGACCGGAAGCATGCTCTGGTTGTCGTGATTGTGACTGGAGGATTTCTCTGCTGGGTTGGTTGGGGCCTCGGGAGGAATAATTCTGCCTTGTCTAACCCAGTATAACACACGGTCATATAAGAAGTCCAGTCCATTTTCTGCCATTGAGTGAAGGTCAACAGAACCAACTGACAGTCCTCCTATAAAATAAAATTATTACAAATATGACAGAACAGGGACTCAAGATTTATCTTCTCAAATTCCCAAGCCACCTCCCATTTCTTTATATAATTTATTACATATGTAAACGTACGGTTTTTTGTTTGAGCAGTCTTTTACTAACAATGAATTTGCATACCTGCTTGTTCCACGAGCTGTTCAAGGTATTTCTTGTCATTGTACATTCTCCCCAGAATCTGTTTCATTCTCTTCTCTGTTACGTCATTGTCGGTCGTCATCACTTCGTCAGAAACACCATCTGTTACCAAGGACTCACGAGATCCTCTTTCGATTTTAACCAATGGATTGTGCTGACGCAGGCGGAAACCGGGAGTTACAGCCTCTCGAACATTCTTTTCTGGCGGTTCCGGAATTAAATTAGCCCTTCTTTTTGCCTCTTTCTTCTGAAAGAAGACAAAGAAATAAAATAAATGTAAAAAAAAATTGAAGATGTTTTCTGTATATAGGACAATTAGCAAATAATACATTATGAACAAACAAGTGCAGCAAAAGTTTTTGCTTCAACCTACCTTTTTTGGAAGGAAGAAAGACATTTCCCCTGCCTTTGCTAGTCTTCTTGTTCGAGCTGAAACAGTGATAAAAGACATCAGATACATATATTCGTTACCGTTTATCACTGTTTTAGTGTGCAGAGAGATTGCAAAACCCACAAGGTCACAAAAACAAAACTTCTATCTAGATACGCTCCAGTTTGTAAATAGTTTGAACTATTATTAGAGGCAGTAATTAAACAAGATGTATTATACATAAGTCATTTAAGTGTTCCTCTTATTATTCATGAATTAATCCAGCCAAAGGTTAAAGCACGGACATAACCGATTTAAACAGGGCAATTGCCCTAATATTAGAACTGTGGATTTAGAAAATCCCTTTTCGACGGAAAATGCAAAAAAAAAAAAACATGATCCAGTGTACAAGATATGATGAGAATTTCTCTAGATAGTTGCCTGTTTGGTAAATGTGGTCATACAGATATTCATTTGTCTGATGATGTTTAATCGTCTTTGCGATTAAAAAATGGAGCAATGCATAATGGACACTGTGCTTAGAAGGAATTAAAACTTTAATATTTATAGCCGTCATCCACTAAAACATACAAAACTGCTTACCGGAATCTGATCTATTTATGGCGTCTTGAGTTTTCTCCAGGCCCTCTTGAAAAGCCTTCATGTCAGGTCGTTGCTTTGACCCCTTGCTGTAGAATACTAGTGCCATCTCGTACTCTCTTTGCTGGAAGTGCAGCTCAGCCTTCTGGTAGAGAGCCTGTGAAATAAAGCATTGCAGAAGATTGCATTTTAATATAATGTTTTAATGCAATATGAAATTTTAGTGTCAAAACAAAACCGATAAAATTGTGATAATTTAAAAATTCCTTGTATCATCTTTTCCGTCTAACTTTTATCTTAAAATTGAAAATATTGATTTTATTATACACTTTTACAGGTTTTTAAGGAAATGTATACATTATTTGAATTTAAACAGAATAAAAATTCATCTTGGCTGTGATTATTATACCGGACCCTTCCTTCAGCGAACGAAGTTTGGGAAGGAGGAGCAGGGTATTGTTACACAGGATTACAGGATTATAACTTTGTCACATGCTTGTCTGCCCTTTTGTCTGTTCATGCAATGATGACCAAGGCATTTCTGGTTACATACTAATTCGTGTTCGGTCAGTAATTTATTTTAGTAGAAAACTTTTTATACTTCCTACAGTATGAACTAAGTTATTTCATGATCTTGACCCTGTCATTTGTACAATGTCAAGGTCATTTATGTAAATATTTTCTGTCCTCACTATTGGCAGGTCGCAGAACCAAAAAAAATCATCTGTCATCGAAAGTACGCTGAGACCTTGATTCGATAACATTTGGACAAACTGTACAGGGTGACCGTTTGTCTCGGGCCAGTTACTTTATTGGATGCTCATGTATTAAACAAGAGTGTTAAGGTACACGTTTACCGTGTTATTTATGACATGAGCATCATATAAGGTCATTTGGGCAAGTTCGAGGTCACTGATAGAAACTGTTAAATCCGCTCTGTATTTTTTAAAGTAGAGATCATTATTGCCTCTTATCTTCAGTATGTTTTGATCTCAATGGAAAGTCATTTGGACATTTTGAAGGCCATTGAAAGATATAAAAATCAGCTCAAAAATATATTATGCTATTTCATTTCGAACAAAAATCATATAAAACAACTAAAAATTTTATGCAGCATGTGATTTCATTTTATGAGCATGCTCAAAATACATCTTTGTTACTGTAACCATAAGTTTCGAAATTTAAACAAAGAATTTAACGATGATTTAACCATAATGTAGACCTTAGCAATTTATATTATGGGATGTAAAAAACTGTTCAGTCATTGTCAACTCAGCATGGGCTGCTGTGGACAAAGACCTTTGGTCGACCAAATGACAAGTCTTAACTCCCCACCCACGATCCTGAGAATAAGGGCTATCTCATAAAAACGTGTTATTTAATATCCCATACTGTTTAATTCGGTGGACATGAATTGATAAGCTCCCGCTATAATGTGCAATGTTTGCCATCTTTTAAACAGTCGATAACGTACTATGATAATCTCTTGGGATCTTTCGATGACACTTCGATAAGAGCTTTTATTGCTTTGATGCGTGACATTAAACATGATTGTTTGATCAAGACTAAAATACCCGAGATCCAGATGTAACGGTTTTTGTTCCATAAATATCTGATCACGAAAATATCGATCACAAATTAAATTCAATGAAATCCGTTTTTCGCATTAATTTTGACAATTTTCAAGGCCTTGATTTTTGTTGCAATGCCATTTTTTGCTGATTGAAACTTAGACCCCGACTTAAACCTTTTTTTTTAATTTGTAAAAAAAAAAAAAATTAAAAATTAATAAATAACACAGTCAATTTTGAGTCTGAAATATCATTTTGATACGTCATAGGAGATTTGTCTGCTATACATGTAAAAGATATAAATTAGTACCTCGTAAAATAAAGGATCTAGATTTAGGGCCGATTCGACATCCTGCATGGCCTTCCGGTGACGTCCTAACAGCTGATGACATCGTGACCTTGCGACCAAAGTGGACTTATCGTCAGGGATCAACTTTAGGGCCTGAAAAATGAAAAAGAGAAGAAAAAAAATAAATAATTAGCAAAACAAAAAAATAATGATTAAGACTTCATAATCATAAAGTATATAAAAAAATATTTAAAAAGTTCTTTGGACTTCAGTTCAATATTCATTTTTGTTGTGAAGATAATACATGTGGAACTATATTTAGTTCGTATCTTTGTATACATGTACTACAGTGAATGAAGCTTTATATATTAATTTCAATTCTTTTTTGTAAAAAATTTTTATAGAAATTTGCATAACTCGTTTATTTTATCATTTATATACCTGATCTGTTGTAATATATGGTTGTCACGAAGAAAGTTAAATTCTTAAATTTATACGACTTGGCAGAAATCGCCGACCTGATTTTTTAAACAAAACGTTCGATGAAGCACAAATGAAAGCGCTATCAATCGCAAATTAACTTGAGCTCGCGCCAAAAATTTTATTTTTCAATTTCATTTCTATTTTACAAGTAAACATTGACAATCCTTTTAATTTTATTCTAATAATTGTTTAGACAGCTTAAAATTTATTGACACGAACACGCAATGCACTCGCAAGAATATGGAAATGGTCTCTTGAGTGAATGTATTGTTCACACATTATTTTGGCAAATACAGTGATTTAGACACTTAAATGAAATTTAACGTCACAAAACTGTTGGCTTTCTCCCATATAGAAAGTAGGATAAAATTAATTTTAAAAAAATTAATTAATTTAAAGTATTGTATCTTGATTTTATATATCTAAATTTTACGGCAGATTTTGTCATTTTTTCAAAAATATTATTTTGAGTTTATTTCTTTCTTCTATGAATTTTGCAATTTATTTCATTTCAGTTGAAAACATTATACATACACTAAAACTTATTTGCATTTCTGTTTGTGCATATAGTAATTTAACCTTAGCTTTTAAGTATTTAAACTTTTGGTCTTTTTAATTTTTTTTAAACATCTAAAAAACTTATCTTAACCCAGTAAACGGTTTAAACAAATGATATTACTTTCTGGATGTATAAAAACATCAACAGACATGAACGAGACTATTAAAGAATTTCAATTTGCTTTGGCTGTAACAATCGTTGAATAAGTCCGTAACTGATTGAACAGTTGAATAAAAATAATTTAGTTAAAGAATTCATTCATTTAAAGCTATTAATCACATAATTTTCTCATGATAAGATGCATGTATATTGTATTGAAACATTCTTAATGAAATATATTTCGATGGGGACTTCTTTGTCCTTTTCTTGGTAAAAATATGAATCCAAGTTAAATTTAATAAATTTTGCCGAGTCGTACAATGTAACTGTACTTTTAACTAGTGAATTAAGATTATACAACTTACATTGAGGACTCTAATATCCCTGTAACCATTACCTAAGAATATATCAAACCGATACATAATTATTCATCGACGCAAGAAATTTCATCAAACTTCTTTTAACAAGATAACGTCTACCAGTTTCAATCTCTATTCTGCATAACCGTGTTTTCCATTCGTCCTTTTAAAATTCATTTTAATTACACTTCATACTTCACCGTATTTTATTGGGCCTTAATTCTTTTCTAATATCATCTTTAATAAACGTCTTTTAAATTTATTAATGTATTTTTCAAAATAGAAAACCCCCGGCCAGTCTCTTCAATTTTCGTCTTTGTTAAAAGGTCAACTGTTTTTTTCTACCGCTTCCAGCATAAACGAAAGATTTGTGGCACAAAGGCTTTTCAAACTAAAAGAAATTGCCTCCAACTTGGATATTATGATCAAATTCACCGATGTTTACAAGACTGTAAATGTATGTTTTGGTTTTATAATCATTATCCTTCTTTTTCTATTACATATGTATTAAGCCTATTCATTATCTCAAAACTCACGGACGATTTAAATTGCAAGGGATTAGTTTCATATGTTTATCTTTCTGAAAATTCTGCCGAGAACGCACATACATGTATAATTTTCTTCAAAAAAGTTTTGAACTTTTTCAAAAACGAAGTGTGCTTATATGATGCACGTCTCACTTTATCAGCAATATAAATGGTTTTTTTTTTTTCAGATGCTATTAAATAGAGCCAGTTAGTATACCACTGTTAAACAAGCAAACAAAGTGGCCCCAGTGGCCCAAATCCTACAGCAAAACTCGTTTAGTACAAAGCAAAATCACCGAAGTTAAACTATATAAATTTAAAATTCCTTATATGAATATGCATTTTACAAAGTATAAAACGTTATAACTAAGTGTATACATGTATTTATTTGCATTTTACTAAAACATTGAAAAGTTGTATACCCAATTTTTATTCTTGAACATTCAGCATTTACTTTCTATTTATGGCGGGTGTGCCCTGTGGACACGGGATGCTTACTCTTCCTAGGTACCTGATCACACATCTGGAATTTCCAGGGTCCGTACTTATGTCCTCTTTATTTTTATTGTTTAAAGAGTTTTTGAGATGGATCACTGCATGTCATCTTCACACTTTTTACTATGTGTGTTATTTAACTTAATCTTTAAGAAAAAAAAATTAATTAGCACAATGAGATTTATGATTGTAAAACCGTATGCATTGCCAAATCATATCAAAAATGCTGTGCTCTCCATTACGGTCTAAGCTAAGGGAGACCACTCAACTATAATTTACTCAAAACATAGGAACATGCAAAACATGATACATATAGTCATTGACTAAGCATCACCAGTGTCTCCTGCAGATATGAATAAAACAGTAAATTCTAAACAAATGAATTTATTTAGAATTTGAATCAATGTAATCTTTTGTTTTTATTTTTTAGTGTTTTTTTTTTAAATATTTAATTGGAATAAAAAGCTGAATGAACCTTATTTATTTGTTATACTTGTAGTTAATTTGAAATTAATATTATTCATTATGAAACAAACCTCAACAGATCTCCGCATATGAAAATTCACCATTTTGATCTACTCCGGAAGAACCTCCGATTGTTCAATATAAATATTTACACAATCCATATCAGCTGATCTTTAATTTAAAGTATTGCAACTTAATTACAAATTCACAACAATTAATAATAGCTGTTGCTGTGCAGCTTAGCGGATTAAACTGTTTGTTTTTCAGTTGCTGCCAAAAAGTTTGCACTAATGTGTTTTAATAGAATACCGGTGAATGTGTCACCATATCAAAATTTTAACTATGGGATTAAAAATTTTGATTTTTATAATATACATTGCCAAGATTAAGTCTTTGAATTGCGCAGAAAATCTTCATGGAATTTCCACTCTGGGAATATAAATTAAAAACAAAAACCAAGTTAATATCCCTTTCTTTGATAATTATAATCACGTGCACGGGACGAAAGGTGAGAGAGAAGTCTATAACTACCTCAAAAAGGATATGTAAAAATAAAATTAAAATTATATTGATATTAGAATTTATCAATGTTTCCAGGTCATAAAACGTCCGTTTTTCTACCTAATTTTGAAACTTGAAAGGTTAACAAAGTTTTTCAGACCAATTCTATTTGCAGCTTTACGCAGGGATTTATCGCATAGCAGAGAGCACAATAGTGTGGTGAGACGACTCAAATATTCTGATTATCAATAAAGATCTTACTCTATCAAATTCAAAGAAGGTCATAAGGTTCTCAACAGTTTTGCATGAAATACGAATTTCTACCAAAGCTCTAAGATTTTGATACTTGTTTTTTTTACTGAATTTCGGTCGTTTCACGAATAATCACCTAACCTTTAACTATGTAAAAGCTTAGCACCTGGGAAGGATACATTCATAAGTACATGTTTGCAAATACAACAAATACCCAAAAGTGTCAATATTTTTATTTGTTGCCTTTGATTTTCTTATTCCGTGTGTAAATTTCTCTAACGGTTGAACACGTTCCACATGTTTGTTTAGCCTATTCTCCGTTACAATTTCCCCTCTTTTATTTAAAGACTTTCGTAACATAACAAAGGATATGTAATTCTAATAAATTTGTATGTATATACCGAAGAAAAATATTAACTTTACATTCAAAGATTACTATAAGATATACCAATAAATTACATCACAAGCTTCATTAACTTGGCAACGGAACTGCATGTATACAAGTAACTATTGATATTCAAAATATTTTCTAAGCTAATAAAACGATTTTACCTCTATGGAATATTTGAAAATATATTAAATTTATAATTATTATAGTTAATAAATAACCCATTTCTCTGGACTGCAGTACTAAAATATGCCTAATATATGATTTACTGTATGTAACTTTAATTGTACTCACGCCATGATAAGATTCCAGCGCTTTTTCGAGCTCTCCCTTTCTTAAATGGTCATCTCCTTCTGTTTTGTAAATCGAGTGCATATACCTTTTCCTATCTTGTTCTTGTTTTTTGCTTTGTACCGTGTTTGCTTTCGGTATCTTCGGCAGCTGTCTAGTGGTTTTCGGAATGGTGGGGATCGCCGGGTTCGAATTGTTACTCTTGCTGGAGGACCCAGACCCTGAGGTTCCAGGGGGACTCTTGACAACCATGATTGGGCCTGGTACCCTCGGAAGTGATCTGGACGGTTTTGGACCCTCGTGGGAAGGTAGGATAGGAACCAAAGGGAGAATTCGGCCATGATGCTTGGATTTCTTAGTTTCAGCAGGCTGGCCCTTTGGAACCTTTGGGAGAGTACGATTGTGGTTTTGCTGTCTGTTCTCGAGTTTTGGAGTTGAAGAACGGGGTCCAACGAAAGACGCTGTCATCATTTAATCAAATACTAACGTAACAAAAAATACGAAATCACTTGTTCAAAAAAATCCTTTGAAAAATTATTGAAACTGTTCCGTTTTTCATTTTAGTCCGCAATCACTCTAAATGAATATTTTCGAAAAGAAAGTCAACAATTTCCTTCTTCATACAATATCACTTAAAACAAAAACGTTTGATCACCTCCGAGGGCTAGAATTTTCTTTTAATATTTTCTTTAGTCTCTAAGCACCAATTGTTCAACCTTCTTCTCGAATTTCTACGTTATCTGCAGAAGGAGTTGGGTGGCCTCGTCCTTGCGCGTGGACACCCATCGCTGAGACTAAAAGGGTAAACAAAGAGAGAGCGCTGTGTACACACGCCGACTCATATTCCAAAACTAAAATGTATCGACTTAGAGAGAAGGGTACCGTGTCGTAACCAGCGGAACTAAATCTTATTACTGTCTTTGTTGTTCAAAATGGGTGCATTTTAAAGATTAATTACTAACCTGTTATATTAAGATTAAAAAGACAAAGTCCATTAAGCTATTGTTTGTCTTACCTCCAATTTAATGACATCGTGGATATTGAGACAAGCAATAAATGTTTTATTAAATACCTACACATCGGTGCTGAATAATCAGATCAAAGTCGGGGTGAAAATTAAAAAATGACAATCAATTTAAAGTACCGTGTAACAACTTTGTATGATCCACAAGTTCATTTAAATTGAGCCACTATCTTATCTACACACTCTATAGAAAACTCACATGTCGCCTCATCCTTCGATTATTCTATCCAGGCTTTTATTCATCTGGACACTTTGAACGGAGGTCGATCCCCATACTTTAATAATAAAAGAAGTTTATATGGTACGTTTATTTAACTCAGTTGGATTTCAAGAAATAGACTTTCTGTGCATACAAAAGATGAAAAGCTGAAATGTAGAAAATCTGAAGTGAAGGAGAAATAGCAAGGCTTCTTTGCGTCATTCATTTTCAATATATCGAGGGGTATTTCAAAAGTTCTGAGAACTGGTGTGCGGTAAATAAATGAACGTCATTATCATGAATTAAATTATATCAATCCCTCAAAATAGTCTCCGTTGACCTGGACACACTTTTTCAGTCTTGAAATCCACGTGGAAAATGCCGCCTTATAGTCCTCTTTCGGTATACGTTTCATACACTGGAATACGGCACTTCCGACTGCATGACAACTTTCAAATCGGCGTCCTCGGAGGGCTTCTTTAATAACGGCATTCAACCAAAAATCGCATGGAGCTAGGTCAGGACTATAGGGTGGATGTGGCAAAACGGCAATACCATTTTCCTTTAAATATTTTGTTACTACCTCTGATCTATGGGCAGGTGCGTTGTCATGGAGGAGCTTTATTCCTCTAGTACCGGTTGCTGGTCGGGCCGTTTTATAGTGTTCTACAACCTGAGACAAGACATTTTCTGCATAAAATTGACCAGTAACACTGCTGTGTTCTGGAACCGGAACTTGAGTAACAGGGCCTCTAGAATCAAAAAATAAGGCGTACATTACTCTCCGGACAGACCGGTTTCTGCGTGCAATTTGAGGCCTTGTGTCATTTTCACCGATCCAAACTTTATTATTGAGCTTGGTTTCCGGTTCAAAAAAATATATCCATGTTTCATCACCAGTAACAATCTCATTTATTCGCCTTTGGTCACAATCTTCATAAATTGTTAGTAACTGTGAAGCCATTTCTACCCGGATGCGCTTTTGCTCTTCCGAGAGAAGATGCGGCACCCATCTAGTGCAGACTTTCCTAAGCTTTAAGTTTTCCTTTAAAATACGAAAAACTGCTGACGAATTAATGTTAGTTAAGTCTGCTATTTCCTCAACTGTATATCTAGCATCATCGGCTATTGTATTTTTAACAGCGACGATTTCTTTTTCACCATATGCACACAGTGGACGCCCCGAACGGGGGTCATCTTCAATTGATTTTCTACCCTCTTTAAAACGAGCTACCCATCTTGCTATTGCTGGATATGAAAGAGCATGCTCTTTATATACTATATCTAAATCGGCTTTTATTTCCGTTGCCGTAAAGCCGAGCAATGAGCGAATTTTGCAATACGCTCTTTGCTCATCGAAAAATTTGTTCTCCTTATCAGTCATTTTTACGCCCAGTATACAGAGTATTCCTGATTATGACGTCATTTTGATCTATACGTCATTTTGAATGTTAAATGACGTCACTACTTATGCATATTGGCCTAGGCTTTACAGTGGTATAAGAGTCATTTTAATCCGTAACGTAGTTAAAATTTTATATGCCAGTTCTCAGAACTTTTGAAATGCCCCTCGTATAAACTTGACCCTTGTATATAATTTATCCAGTTCACAAAGTAATCAAACCTTTTGGATTTGGGCTGGTTTATCGATTACCAATAATATCCTCTTTAGCTACGCTACCTTAACATAACAAATACTGACAATATGATAACACGACATATATTTTCGGACAACCCTCTCACCAATTGTACAGCCTTAGGAACTGTTATTGGAATAAGTTTTCTGTGAGGTTTTCCTCATGAGAGAGTTTGGAAAATGAAATCTAAAAAAAATACACCGACCGCAAAATGTACATGGGAACACTGTCTGGATAAAATCCAAGATCTGCACCCATGGAAAATATTTAGAATATCTCCAACGAATCATTAGTATAGACCTGTATACATGTTTATATGTAGCTCCAAAACAAAAAAAATATGATGAATTTTGCAAATTTATTATAGCTTTCACGTGCTTTGTTTTAATTTTTTCTGGTGTTTTTGTTGCTACCCTTTTTGTTAGAATATACAAAGCTAACTTTGCTTTGAATAAACATGATAAATTTACAGAATGTTTTTCAACTTCATTATCATTTTTGCTGAAGTCTTTTAGTAAACGTGTTTAGTCATTGGTGTAATTTAATCATATAGGAGGTTTATAACATTTGAACTGCCTATTTGCTTATTATTATTTTTTTTTTGAAAAAAAAAGAGATTATTAAATTAACCCTAAAATGACACGCATTCTCTGTCTACATATGTTTTATGCTCTGAACGAGTAGGAATAAATATTTATTAATCACAATGTACATTTAATTTTTTTTCTTTACATAACAAAAATTAGTTATGAATGTAAATAAATCAAATAAAACATCAGTATACTACAGATGGTTAATACTAATAAAACCTGTGTTAGAGAATTTAATATCATCAAAAAGAAAGTATAAAACAAAAACCTTATGCAGTTCAAGTGCTTTTACCGAAGATAAGATCAGAAAAGACCACAGTTTTCTCCACAATACAGTCATTAAGGCAATGTTTCTTTAACATGTTTAAGCAATTTATAAAACATAGTTTTCAGTCAGGGTTTATTCAAGATCTGAATTCCTTTCTAAAACACTTTTTTTCACAGAAGACATGATGAACCTATCAGGTAGAAATAGCGGTCCTATTTTTCTCTTATGGTATATGTACATTACTCCAGTGTATATGCTAGCTTATATAGATATTTAAAAAAATTCAAAACCGGTAATTTCTTATTTTTCCATTATGTCGTCTGCGTGGCGCAGTTTGCACTGAAATCATGGAGTAAGAAGTCGATCCTTACATCGCAGATTCAAATTCCACTTGGAGCTGGAAGTTCCAACAAGTTCCTCATATATAAATGCTTTTGAATTTTGTGCGTTGTTAACATCGTCTAAGACTTGTTTAAAATTGGTATGTTTTATTAAAAGCAACTCTTGAAACAATGCCTTGTCAGGATCCCGTTAAAGCAACGGCCTTGCATTTATTAAGTTCTCAAAATGACTTGTTGCAATGGGTGCTTGTTTTAAAAAATGATCTAGAAAGTTTGCCATTTCATATCTAAAGAAGACAGACAGGTTCAGTTTTTTCATTTCATGGTTTTGAATTTTTCAATATGGTTTCTAGGCTGAGAGTCAGTACAGTCTTCCGTTATACATAGTTCAAGTTTTTTACAGTCTTCGGACTATACATGTACATTTCCTCTGAACAAGAGAGAAGACAATGCTTTCTGTTACAACAGTAATAGATTGACAGAAACATATTCGCATACTACTGAAAAACTGACATAAGGGACAATATGGGCCCACAAAAGGCTGCATATGCATGTAAACATACAGGTAATATGGGACTGACTTCACCCTTCTTCTAGACCATAAACCACTTGAATGCATTTTTTCTTCTAATCCTAAGACACAGCAAGTACTAGAATACATGAACGGACTAAGTGGATATTATGAGGAAAAACAACTAATGTTGATCTTATCCAAAGTCTGAAGAAAATATACATGTATCTATCTAAGAGAAAAATCTGTTACCATATCGACATTTCATGGAGCCACCCGAGGAGCTCCGAGTGACTGAAGGGTACCCTTCTCTTATCTTGCTATACCACTGAATAAAATTTAATGATACTTTCACAGATTCTTTATAACATGATGCCATTGTTCAACTTCTATTTTTACTTTGTGATCTGACATTTACTTAAGTACACCTTTGTTAAGAAGGATATTTGGGTAATAGATGGTGAGGAAGAGCAATAATTTAAAGTAAGGGCTAAATTGTGTGGAATAAAAGAGTAAGAAAGCTTACAAAACGAAAACTACTGTAGTAAAAACAAAATTTTGGCCACAGACCCTGAAAAATTGCAAGAATATTTGTGGACATCAATCAAGTTACCCATCTGTCTTCATGCTGTTAACTTTTTTTTTCAAGCTAGAATGTGTGAGCTCGTATCCCACAAACGAAGACAGTTTTGACCGTGTCTTAGCAAAACTGTATTTATAAATGATATTCCATGATGGGTATTTTATTTGCTTATACAAAACAAATATCCCCAAAGAGATTGAACACGAGAAAGAGAGAAAAGATCCTAAATTAATTGTTTTATCATTGACAATAGCAAACAAATAGTCCTGTTAAAGGAGGTGGATAGGTAAGGGGTAAATAAAGAGATGGTGTTGAATAGTTTAGAGAAAACATTCTCTCCGAAGGCCCTCGGAGGGGATGTTTTCTCTAAACTATTCAACACTATCGAGTTATTTATCTTACTTAAAAAATTCCCTACTTTGGGCCCCAAAGAAATATTTACCCATTCAAATATCCAACTTTGCTGTAATACAATAGGATGTAGCCCATTTAAATATCCAACCGTGAGACATGACAAAAGCCTAATCGAACACCCCTTTCATTCATGGACTAGTGAGCATGAAACTACACAGTGCTGATGTCATTTCAACCCTTTTCATTGTACTGAACAGTCATGAAATCAGACGTCGAGTACATTGTATTTCTAAATCCAAAGTAAATTAGAGAAGTTCAGATGGTGTTTTGAATGCTTTTGACCTGAAAGATGAAGAAAACTACAGAATTTTGATAAAAGGTTGGGAATTTGTCATTACATATTATCATTTTACAAACAGCGTGACAGTCTGCTTGATGGGGCGTGCTAAAATTTTGTGTGCTTGTTATCATTTTGCTCATCGATTGGATCAATGAAATCAATACTAATTTGCATATGAGACTCGGAATACAACAATAGCCTGATAATACTGACCAATTACATTGAATGATTGTTTACCAGTACGGCATTTGTAGTCAGCAGCAACACGTGGTCAGTCAAAGCCCGTTTTCTGTCCTCAAAGAAGCATGTATTATATTTGTTGTGATTTGACCGCATGGGTTTTTAAATACGTATAAGAAAATTAGTGAGGCTAGTCTACTTCTGTTGTACTTTATATGTACGTTGCTCTATCAATATCATCATTATAGGAAGTAAAACTTGCTTTGTCCGTTCACGTGTTATTGTTGTTTATTCAATGCGATTGGTCAGGGTTCTGTGTTTCTTATGCAAAGTATTATTGATTCCATTGAAATCAAACATCCAATCGATGAGTAAAATGATAATCAGCATACAAAAATTTTAGCACGCCCTATCAGGCAAACTGTCACGCTGTTAGTAAAACGATAATACTATAAGATGATGGTTTGCTGAGGAAAAGTGTTGAGTTCATATGGAGTTCCATTCGGACAATACTTGTAGTAGTGCTTAAACAGATAAAAGATTGGCGGTGTTATGCGGAACCTGCTTTAAAAACATTCCATATCAAGATCTGCAATACATGTAATAACGGTGTCGAAAAATGGATGGGCTGTCAATTAATTAAGTTGTTTTGGGATGTACTGCAGAAAAGTATGAAACAGAGATAAATCTCGGATAATCTGAAGGGATTTACTGATAACGGACCCTGAAATAATATACAGCAATAAGAAGTGATGTTGTTTAAGATTCAAGGTGAAAATGTATTTATGTGTTAAAAAATGTTTAAAATGTGTCAAGAAGCCCGAAAACATTTTAAATATGTGCAAAATTCGGAGGAATTTTATTTCTGTGAGCATTGGAAGTGCATTTGAAACACGATAAATGTGAAGTAATACTGCAGTAATTCCGTGTGCACTGGAAATTAATTGTAATAGTGTGGCAAATTTGGAGTACTTATTATTTTTCATGTGCATTGGAAATACATTTAAAAATTGTTTTACCTCTTTTGTTCATTGTTTATTGTTTTATGCACCTCGGTTGGATATTTGAAATATCCAACCGATAGGCAGTTGGATATATGAATATCCAACTGATGGCCAGTTGGATCTTTAAATATACTGCTGGTTGAATCGGTAAAATATACGTAGACTTATTACAATGGGTGACGTCATAGAAGTTTTTTTAATAGCCATTCTCTGTAACCACTCGAACTTCGTTGCCACGCATGGTCACCGATTTTGATGAAACTTCACCCATGCTTAGTACTCGACACCAGAAACAAATATCAAACAAAATTTCGTTGCTATGTGTCTCGGTTGCTATGGCAACAGGCGGAAAAGTTTGAAAAATCGAGATTTTCAGTCACTTTAAATCTTGACTGTGGCTTAATAAAAACTAGAAAAAGGAAACAAACCATTCTCACAAAAACATGACACCTTGATGTCACTTATACTGTAAAGAAACTGTTTAGAATATATCTCTAAGTAAGTGGTAACCAAGGGTACATTTGGAATACATTTAAAATGCTGAAATATGCTGAAAAACACTCCGTATTCACTAATGGTAGGTGTTATATGCTCAAACTCAATCAACGACACAAGAAAAACAACGAAAATATTTGACCTTAAGTATATAGGTATAAGCAATATTATTCTATAAATAACTTTTATGGTTGCCATGGTAACACAGTGTAACCATGCAAAACTAGTAACTAAGATTGGGTTAATGCTACTGTCTTGAGGAAAAACATGAAAATTGAAGACTGGCAAATATGCATCCTTAGGACCTTTCAACACCAAAACCATAAGAAAAAATTGGGTATAATTACTACTTTGCAGTGTTACCATGGAAACAAAGTACCAGTGCTTGAAAGTGAATTATTTTTCACTGCATTAAGAATTAAATTGCCATTTAATCAAGTAACAAATTAAAGGACTCAGCTTGAATAGTAGTTATCTGTTAGAACTGAAGTTGAATATCATATATTGATAAAATTTGATGAATAAAACAACACTGTTGCTATGGTTACCAAGAAGGGAAAATGTTCGATTTTGTGAACTTTATATCAATGTCAAACCCTGTGTGCCAACTTCTTGCATCCACTTAGAGATTGGATGATAGTCAAAATTAAAAGTCAGGTAAGCTGTTAATAAATATCAATCATAAAAGTTTTGGGAATCTACATTTAAGGGTACGTATCCAAGGAAAGAAAATATTTTTAAGGTTTTTAAGCATATATTTTCTGCTTATTTCCATAGCAACGCTCTAGTTAAAGAATCTAATCTGAATTTTTTCACATGGGAAAACTAGGAGCACACCAAAATCTTTTAAAATTGATCATTAGTTATGCGGAAGTGTGCTTTTTTAAAAGATAGGATCAGATTTAAACATACAGAATGTTACTTTGAAGGCTCTCTGTGGTATAAAAACCTTGGCAACCATTGCCAACCAAAATGAAATATCATATTTTGTTCTTGGTATATGTTTCAAGGCTCTTTTTTCTGTTATTTGGTCACATTTCATCCTATAATTGCTTTTTATTTTTACGTGTATGACTTTATAAAATTCAATGAATATTTTTTTTTCTTTTGAATACTTTGTTACCATAGTAACGTATGTAATAGTTGATTTACCAAACATGTTTATCATGCATTTGAGACATCTGACCTTTTAATTTTGGAAACAGTCATCGCCAATAGTTTGCTTTGCCGGAAATGTTAACTATGAGGCTCTAAACATGTTAAAAAATGCCATTTTTCGAACTTTAAGACATGTTGCCATGGTAACTATAAAGCATAGCAACCAATTTTTGCCTGATTTCAGTTTAGGGTATCAATGACTTTTATCATAGAGAGTTTGGATAAATTCTGAGACTATGCGTGCCACAGCTCCTATATAAAATTTCAAGTCATTACAGAGAATGGCTCTTAATGTCTATCGGATCGAATGTTTTTTAACAAACAAAGGATCGAAAAATATCCTAGATTTTGCGATATCATAAAAGTGAAAATTATCTTATATTTATATTAATTCGATGTCGCTGAAAAGCTGAATATCCAGGCAATAAATATATCCTGTAAGAGGTGACTGATAAACCACAAAAAATATTTGCTTTAATACGCTCAGTTGCTACATTTGAAAACATAATAGAAACTAGAGGTTATGTGAGCAATAAGCTCACTACATGATACCCCCGCATCCCATATGAATACCGATATAATGGCAGTGTCCCTGTTTTGCTGTGGAATACCTAAAATATGTGTCGGATCAAAAAGAAAAATAGGAGGCGCACAGTGGCAGTATGTAATAAATATTCTGAACGTCTCATCAAATTTCATTCAGTGGTATGAGAGGAGTTGCGGATAAGAGATGGGTACCCCAAAGCGTAACAGAAGGACGGGGGTATAACAAAGATCATGAGTTATTTACAATTGTCAGTTTTTGTCGTTCGATCAAAATGAAGGGAAGTAAATCCATCTCATGCAAGAGAAACAAGAGATTTAAAGTACTTGTCGATATCGATAGTATAAAAGCAATTAAGCTTCTGCATTTCTGTGTTAGTGTAAAAGCATATGATACAGAAAAGTAAAGCCAAATTTATTGACCTTTTCCTCAAATATGAAAGAAGCATAAATGGTCATGAATACAGTTTAAAGCTTCCTTTGTTAAGGGAGGTGAGTTACCCTGATTAGTAAATTTTATGATTTACAAAAAACATTACAGTCATTATTTCCGAACAAAACTGATGAATGTTAAGGCATTGACTCAAGTACACGGATATTGGAAATCCAGTGTGGAAAATCAGAAAATTTTATAAGTCATGAGGCTTTACGGTTACGTGATGCTGGTATTAATAGGTATGTATCGTTTTATATATTTTCCAAAATCTCGTGAACTTTTACAATATATAGTAGGAAAACGTTAGTTAAAGTCACGTGTATTGTAGTTATTATACATGTATATATACACAGCCTTTTTCATTTAGAAATCCATGGCATCCTATGTTTGAAAGAAACAGACCTAAAGCGGAATCTGCTGGCCCCTGGTGTATATGACAACACGGTTCGACCGCGCCTCAACACCAGCCAAACAGTGCACGTAAAGATTGGAGTAGTCAGCATATACGTCATCGGAATAGTGAGAATTACTCAATACGCAGAATGCGTATACAGCAGAGCGAATGTTCGCGAGCGCTCGCAAAAATTCCTTTTACCTCCTAGAGAAATGTTTGCGAGCGCTCGATCTGTTGAACGGGCCTCAGTTGTGATCATACAGCAGATTCTGACAGATTTTGTTTTTGGTTGATGAGAATTGGTTGACTTGACATTCATACGGTTCACTGTTGTTTCATTTTCGGTTTGATAAAATGCATTTTTGATTGATGATTACCTTGCAATCTCATCTGGTCTCGAACTTCTAATCTGTATCTCAAACAAAAATACAGATTCATATTAAGTAGGCCAGGACTAATGGAATTAACATTAGTTATTTTTTTCCGAAACTGGATAAAAACTGCATTTCAAAGTCATGGCTTAATAATCTTTGAGCTACCTGGGTATATTCTTTCATTAGTGCTCAACCGCTTACTATTGATGTGGATTCTCAAACTCTGTTTAAAACACTTGATGAGCTACGCTAAAAACGATTAAAAAATTACCGAATGTGGTATTCTTTTAAGATAAAAGAAACTTTAAGTATCAATTATTATTTTTGCCAAACAATAATGTTTGCATTGAGCATAGTTGATCTAAAACAAATGGCTTGCGAAGATGGCGTGTCTTTAAAGAAGTATCTTCATGTTTACTTTTATTATATTTTCTAGAATGAAAAAGAAAGTTCCTTTTCTCAAGCAATAAGATTGGATGCCGTAAGTGTTTTACTTAATATGCAAATGATATCAAAAGAAAGCTTACGTTGAAGACAAATTTTATCCCCCAAAAGTAGCAATACCATGAATGTAAGCAAATGAAAATGAACTTACAGAGCTGGGAGGATGAATTTCTGAGATGGAACTCCAGTGAGTATGAAGATTTGGAAAGCGTGGTTGTTGACCCGTCAACTATATGGACCCCGGATATCTACATTTTTGGGAGGTATTCATTTCACTTGATAAATGATGAATTGTAGGAGCTTCTTTGAGTACTAGTTTGTAACAAAAACAGATATGCTGACTTAATCTCTGATTCATGATTTGAAGAAACAATTCCTCTAAGAAGCTCTTTGATCAAACCGTATTTCTGTTTTAATAGATTTTTTTAAGTATGATAACATGGATTCGAGAATAGTGTTTACTTTTTAGCTAGACCATTTGGTTTAATAGTCTTCTTTTCTATGCGAATGTAGAAACATGCTCTGACGCAAAATAGTACAATTCTGTCATCCTTGAACTTTCAATAAGGTGTGGCATTCTCGACGCTACATCATTAACGTCTCTCATTTGGCGACACAGATTCTCATTGGTTAAAAAATTAATAACGTTAGGAAGTTTAAATTGTTGTTGATAACAATGAGACGAGATAAGTCCCACCTCTTTGTCTTACGAAACGTTATCATTGTATCCTTGCTTCACTCGTTGACATTCGCCCGAATTTCTATCCCTTATACATTTCAACAGTGAATGAAAAAGCTGTGTAAATTTCAGACACTAATATGTACCGTCGGAAATACCGCGCCTTACTAAAGGTCCAATGATAACAGAAAATTGTTCCAGACAATCATCGTTACTTGATTATATTATGAATGTTTCATTTTAATTTGATTCGCACACTGATTCCCTGATCTGTAATTTTGATTATCAACATTTCTTCATCACATCTTACTCAAAATATACTTTGAGGATGTCTTCAAATGGAAATATTTTAAATTTGTAGAATGGAATCTAATACAGAATTAAAGTTTAGTCGGACACGTGTCCAATCAACAGGCTTGGTCAGTACAATGTTTTCGGGAGTTTTGACCACTCACTGCATCATGGACTCCGCCTACTTTCCTTTTGATTATCAACTTTGTGACTTCATGCTAGGATCTCAAGTATACACAAAGTCAGAACTCGCAATAGATATCATCTCAGCAGGAATGACAGAAGATAATAAAAACAATCCTAATTGGCTTATGGAACATATAAAAATCAACAACACCAACCAGGAAATCTACTTTTGTCTCAAACGGAAGTCGGTTTATTTCACAATCCTATACATGGCCCCAACTCTCATGCAAGCAGTCTTAATTCTCCTCTCATATGTTATTCCGAGTGAAGCCGGCGAAAAAATTTCCTTCGGAATGTCTCTTTTCCTTTCCTTTATGGTATTTCTGTTGCAATTAAATGGTGACGTACCAGAAGTCTCGGCCTATGTTCCTGCATTAGGTAAGTATGATTATGACTGACAGTCATCAGTATGAATACTTTTACATTGCATAAACCATTCAAATGCTATTCTTTAGTTGAGATCTTGAGATAGTAAACTAATAATAAGTACAAATGAATAGGAACTTTTTTGTTTTCCGAGAATCAACTTCACATAGTATGCTGAATATTTAATAAGAGACTTTGCTGCATGTTCATTAACATTATAAGATGTATATTTACAATTTCTTTCACAGAGGTGGTCATTATGCTTCACATGTTGAGCGGGGTTGTATCTGTTGTCATATCCTCCATTACGGCTTACGTAACACACAATTCTAGCCAATCACAAGTCACTTTGTCCAGGGTCAATCCCTTATCCTTGGAAACTGGCAGAAAGAATGAAAAATCTAAAAAGAAAAGGATAAACAGCATTTGTGCACGTCTAAAATCTGGGAAATACCTTAACCGCATTGGATTTATCACGTCACTTATTCTTATTCTGACAGCAAATTTAGTGATGATTTGTGCTAGATTAATTTCTACAGGTTGTTCCAAACCTGTATAGTACGATTAAAAAAAACATCGTAGCTTTCAAATAGTTAAATATGTTATATTTAGAAAATGATTACAATGTGCACGTGCTGTCATCTGAGTGTTTATTTCAGGTGCAATCTACGTGTGTCATAATCAGATATTTTCTTTCAAAATGTACGTACTTGATGTTTGCTACGTCTCCGTCGAGGCGTATTATGACAATCGGGCACGCGATTCCGTTCGAAGCGTTGTTATTGTAAATAAAAATGGCGGCTAAGAAACAGTTTATGTAGGTAGTTTAGTTAAATTTCTTGTCATTGTTATTGGATTAAAACTTAATATTTTCATAATATGCACAAATATTTTTTTTATATTGAAAAAGGTCTTCAGCGGGATAAATTCGTTACACAGTCAGTTAGTGACCTAATACGGATTCATACAGGGTGTGAAATGGAAATCCGTATTGGGCGAGGCGAAGCCGAGTCCAAATACGGATTTCCATTTCACACCCTGTATGAATCCGTATGATGACTGTGTAACTAATAATATTCGTATATGTATTTTTATAATTACACAAGGTTAGCTTTTTCAAAAAAGCTGAGAGTCAGCCACTGGAATACAGAAAGTTCTTTCTTGTTTTTTAATGGTTTATGATTTGATCTATCCATCATGTTGTGTTCCTTAAATGTAATAAATGCCATTGAAAGAAAAGTTAAATTTTTGTAATCGTTTTCTTATTTGTAACATAATGCTGTACATAAATAATAAAGCATAGAATATTTTTTTTTAATTCTGCATCGTGATTATTAAATAAATCAATAAATTCTCTTCGGCGCAGACATCAGAGAAAGTTCATCTTATACCGGTAAATGAACAAATCCACCACTGCAACTAAGATCACGTTAAATTCTATAAAAATGATATAGATTATGATGAATAAAAGGAAGGTAGACTTTTTGTTAGATTGTTCTCAAATATCATTAAATAACAGTTTTTATTTGTGCATTTCGAGGCAATGCATGATGGGGGGGGGGGGGGCATACTGCATGTATATTTAATTCCATTTCTAAGTTTGAGCATCCATTTCCGTGTTATTAGGAAAGAAAAGAATTGCATCCAAATAAGTAATGAACGCTACGGAAAACAATTTAAAATGGAAATTCAAAATATGTTTAAACATGCAGTACGTACGTATCCATGTACATAAAATGTCTTTGATGATGTCTACCATCATAGCAAAACTAACTATACATTAAAAACTGGAATCCATTTCCCCCCTCTCTCCTTTCATGGGGGGGGGGGGTTGACCCTGTCTATAAATCAGTACAGTTCTCTCAGCTATCGCATTTCCACTGTGGTCAATTTCTCACATGTGGGCGCGGTTCAGGTGCACAAGCGGCACTTACACATCTATCATCATGTAAATTATAAGAATTTACTGTCTTACAGTGGTCTTCTGATGTATTCCTAACTTCCATCATTAGAGTGAAAAGAAATTGATCTTTCTTTTTTTTTTTTTTTTTTTTTTACTATTTTGGGACCTTTGTGGTAAGTGGATTGTTGTGTGAATTCCGACCCGTACATGTCTTATGCAAGGTATTGAATATTGATTGAGGGAGTCTGCATCAGGCATCCAGAGGAATACACAATTTAATCTTTGGCTTGCAATGGCGATTGAGGGAATAAATGTACCTTATCTTCTATTAGAAGCACTGAAATATTTTCATACTATCATTTAAAAACTAACAAATATCCCATCTAGAAGCTGAACAGTCTATGTCATTAATTTTCGTCGAGAACGACGAAGAACAATAAAGTCTATAAATAGATCGAGGTCGTCAGTGTGCGTGAAGAAATTGTGAAATCTTTTTCCCAGAATTCCGATTAACGCAAGCGCACTTGCAGTTTCATCCTAACGTAACTAGTCAGCCCGGGGGCTGACTAATCATTGTGCGCTTGTACTTTGATACGCAGAATATAGAAGAATTCTGAGTTAGTTATAAATATCGGCATAGTGTTTCGAAAAAAAAATATCATACGATTTATTTTAAGTGAACATGTATAAGATTTTAAGATTTTTAGAAGTCGGGTGAAAAATGTATTATCATAAGTAGACTCTTGAAGAAGAAAAAGAAGGAAAAAACCCAGACATCCTTCGATTATGTTAACGTTCTGGGCTTTTGCAACATTATAAAAAATAAGAAAGAAAGACACTTTCCATTTGAAACAGTGGTAATTTTCTTAAAGGGATATTTTAATTTAATGCAAATAAAAATTTACCAATCTTCATTAAAAACACTAAGTTTACTCATTTGATGAAATGATGCTTTGTTTGACACGTTAAAGATTTCCATGCAATATAGCTACCATTTCAGAGACTGGCACTATTTGCAAAGCACTTGAATACCATGAATTATATAATCCATTATCCCGTGAAATTTTCTGTTGAAAAATCAGCATTTGCAACTTTTGCTATTATAGGAAATACAGAACGCTACCATATCCAATTATGAAATAATTTTAAATAACAATCCATGAGTTTATTGAATTTATAGTCAAAGAGGCTTTGTAGTGCTAAAAAGCAATGGCAGTCAACAATAACAAGTTCTTTCGTATATACTTACTGAGGTTTTATTAGAGGCTTTTGGATTGAATTTAATAAAATTAATTTGTACTTTGAATCATTAACATTTTCTTTTGTTTACATGTACATGTAGTAATGTAAAAAAAAAAATCAGGTCTATTTACTATATTTTTAGGTCACCTGAGTAAACTCAGGTGACCTATTGCTATCCGTTTTCGTCCGTCGTCGTGCGTTGTGCGTTAACATTTGAACATTTTCAACTTTTTCTCTGAAACCACGGAACCAATTTCAACCAATTTCGGCATATAGCATCTATGGGTAAAGGGGAACAAAAATTGTGAATTTCATGGTCCCTGCCCCCCTGGGGCCTGGGGCCAAACCCACTAAAATTAGTGCAATCTTTAAAAATCTTCTTCTTGACCCCTGGACATCAAGCTTTCAAATTGTTGTTATCGGCATTGAGTCCTCTACCAAAATTGTGAAATCCATGGCCCCAGGGTCAGGGGTTCTAGTGCTAGGGCGGGGCTATATTGATTATGTAGTGAAAGTGCATTATTTCTCTGAAAATCTTCTTCTCTGCTCCTGTATATCATAAACTAATTAAGTGCATAGTTATGATGAACAAGAGTGCCTCTACCAAAATTGTGAATTTTAGGGCCCCAGGGTCAGGGGTTCTGGTGTTAGGGTGGGGCTCTATTGATTATTTAGTGAAAATGCGTTAATTCTTTGAAAATCTTTTGATCTGCTTCTTGGTATTAAATAAACTAACTAAGTACATAATTATGATGAGCAAGAGTGCCTCTTCTAAAATTCTGAATTTCATGGGCCCCAGGGTCAGGGTTCTGGTGTTAGGGTGGGGCTCTTTTGATTATATAGTGAAAATGCATTAATTCTTTGAAAATCTTCTTCTATGCTTCTGGGTTTTAAATAAACTAATTAAGTGCATAGTTATGTTGAGCAAGTGTGCCTCTACCAAAACTGTGAATTTCATGTCCCCAGGGTCAGGGGTTATGGTTTTAGGGCGAGGCTCCATTGATTATATAGTGAAAATGCATTAATTCTTTGAAATCTTTTTCTGTGCTCCTAAGTATTAAATAAACTAAGAACATTGTTATGATGAGCAAGAATGCCTCCACCAAAGTTGTGAATTTCATGGCTAAGGGTCAGGGGTTCTGGTGTTAGTGTGGGGCTCTATAATGATTATATAGTGAAAATACATTAATTCTTTGAAAATCGTCTTTTCTGCTCCTGGGTAATAAGCAGATGAACTACCTATATAGATATGATGTGCAAAGGCTCTTCTTCCAGAATTGTGAATTTCCAGGATCCTGGGTTAGGGATACCATAGGAGGGGGCCCTACTTATATACTGAAAACGAATTGTTTGAAATCCGCTCTTTGGTATTAATCAAATATTTTTGATAAGCAAGTGTGCCTTTTCAAAAATTGTGCAATGTGTGAACCTAGAGTCAGGTGTTCATGTGTGGTAGGGGCACTTCTGATTATTGCTGAATGTTACTGATTAGTTGATATGCATTTTTGTTCCTCTACCCTGGTCATTAAGGCGGCTTGGGGGTCAACAAATTAACAACAAATTAACCACCAGATATAACTTAGATTTTTAGAGATGATATCTTTTGCTGTCAACGATCATTTGACAACGAAAACATACATATTAGTTTTAAAATTTGATTATTTTTGTATATCTTTATATTGAGCTCTTCTTCTAAAGGAGATCGAAATAGTCTAAAAATGGCCATGACCACCCAGCCCCTTTAAGTAACCAAACTTAGCAATTGCTAAGTTTATAGGCAAGTTATGATTAGCAATGGTGGCAGCCTCTTTCAAAATTGTGAATGCCATAGCATCTAACTTAAAACATGAACCAAATTCAATATTTGAAAGTTGTTTCATGATTCTCAGGTGACCTTTATATATAAAGCCCATGGGCCTTTTGTTATGATTTGTAGTTAGTTGATACATTTTTATTGTTTCTGTATCATATAAATAAGACTGAAATAAGACAATTTGATGATCTAGTTCAAAATCAGCAAAAATACTATCATTGCTTGAAATTTTATAATTAAAATTGTGGAAGACCTAAAATTGTACACGCTTACATGCACAACAAAGATCAGCTGGACGAAAGGGAAAACCGGACACTGAGAGATTCTCCCCAGGATGCTAAGGGAATTGGAGAAACAATTTTTTCTGGGCATTTGCTTAAATACAGTTAAAGTTCAGCTGTATGCATACGATTCTGACTTTTTTATTATTATATCAGCTTTAATAATCCATAGTTCAGGCTACATATTGTTTGTGATTTTTATGATTTGTAGTTAGCTGATACATTTCTTTTTGTTTCTATATCATATCACCATGAGTGAAATAAGACAATTTGATGATCTAGTGTCAAAACTTGGTGTTTATGAGTTATCAGAAGTTTCCATTGTTTTAAGTTATAACCTAGCAATTGACATTTTTGATAATTCAAAGTCCAAGGAAATAAGTGAAGAAAAAATGTATAAGTGGTTATTTTAAGAAACTTGGTAACTAAATTACATAGGTTAAAAACGTAAGTAAATTCAAAGAAGGGTGCACAGAAAGAGGGTTTATTTAATGAACATTTTGAATGCCCACTTGAAAAACCTTTTAAGAAAACAGAAAACAAGTGTGATTGTTTTGGAAAGTGTGGCAAAGTCACTTGCACATGCTAAGTGTATAGTTATGATAAACAATGGTGCCTCTTTCAAAATTGTGAATTTCAAGGCTTTTGGTTTAAAATACTCGAACCAAATTCAGTTGTTGGAAAGTTGTTACATGTTACTCAGGTGACCTATAAGGCCCGTGGGTCTCTTGGTTATATTGTACTTAGCACCTATTTAAGATACGAATATAAATGTGATTCAAAAAATGTACATCTCTCACGTGTACATGTATGGAAGCTGAAGCGGTCACTGAATTTTCTAGAAGATACGAATATCCTCTTTTTCTTTCGGAAAAGATGAACTCTTTGTAGAATAACCTGTGCACTTAAATGTCGTCATCATCACAAGACGCTGCAAAAATACAGACGACAGTCTTTTCACAAGAATGTTAACATTTTTAGGATTAACAACACGGATAATCAGGGTTTTAAACTAACTTTAAACTTTTGCTAGCCATGTGGGCTACTGGACTTTGCCATTCCAGGTGCCCACATCCAAATTTAGTCGCACACACTATTTTTTAAAAAATGAAAGGACAAAACACGGTTTATTTTTGTCTTTAGAAGGTTTTAATCATTCAAATATATTCATATTCCATTGCAATTTCCCTCAAATTTTGAAAAACTTCATTTTCAGAAATGTTATCACTTAGATCATCTTCTGAATCATTCTCTTTATCTGCATCTTTGACTTCAGATTCCACTTCTTCACTTGCATCAATGTTTTCTTCTTCATCTGCTTCGTGGTTTTCTTCTTCTTCTACATGTATATGCATGGCATTGCTCTCCTCAGCATGATTTACAGCTGTGACACCATCACAGTTTTCAGTCTCTGTGTTCCTCTTCCTTTCAAATAGAGGGCGCCTTTGCCTCATGGAACTGCTGTTCTAAGAATGTATTGCTGGCTTGGGTCATAGTCCATAATGTTTTTGGAGTGGAACTTAATAGAGAGAGCATGATTGTTGTTTGGTTGAGTCTAGATCCTAAATTTAATTTGAGGCATTTCAATTGGGAAAACCGTCTTTCTGCTTCTGCAGAACTTGGTGAAAGAGTGCAAATGAGATCAATAACTGAAAGGATGTTGGTAAACTTGTTCTCATATTTTCTCTGTATAAGGATCCAGTCTGCCAAGAAGATCGCTACAATTAAAAAAAATTAACAAGTTTCTCAAAGATTTTATTGGTAATTAATTAGCTGCACTCAACACATTTTTGTTGTTGATATATATACCTCTTGTGTATTTCCTTTTTAATCATTGTCCATTCAATTTCAGCTTCAGGAACATTTACCCCAGCCTCTGTGAGAACAGGATTAAAGTGCTCAAGTAGACTTTGCAACTCCTTCTCCCCCAAGTCTACAATTATTTTTAAATTGTTTTAGTTATTATATTTCAGCCTAAGTAATTAATTTTATTTTCACAATTTTCACTAGCTCATAATATACTTTCAAAGATTCTCTAGAACATAATTTCTTAACTAAAGTACTGTAACAAAAAAAGAAAACACACACACACACACAAAATGATTCAAAATTAGAACGAACCTGATTTAAAAATCAATTGGAATTGAACCAGGAAATTAAACATAATAAACTTGAATCTGGAACTAGAAATAACCATCAATTCAACTTTAAAACCGATACACAGAATTATGTATCTTAGTGTAGTCTACTTGTGTGCCAAGTTATATTGAAATCAGACCAGAACTGTAGGAGGAGTAGCATTTTGAAAGAATTTCTAAGAAATTTCTATTTTTAGTAACCACGGCAACACCATTCATCGAAATCAAAAACCGATATACAGAATTATGTATCTTAGTGTAGTCTACTTGTGTGCCAAGTTATATTTAAATCAGACCAAAACTGTAGGAGGAGTAGCATTTTGAATGAGTTTCACAAAAAATTCTATTTTTAGTAACAACGGCAACACCATTCATCGAAATCAAAAACCGATACACAGAATTATGTATCTTAGTGTAGTCTACTTGTGTGTCAAGTTATACTGAAATCTGACCAAAACTGTAGGAGGAGTAGCATTTTGAAAGAATTTCTAAGAAATTACTATTTTTAGTAACCACGGCAACACCGTTCATCAAGATCAAAAACCGATACACAGAATTATGTATCTTAGTGTAGTCTACTTGTGTGCCAAGTTATATTGAAATCTGACCAAAACTGTAGGAGAAGTAGCATTTTGAAAAATTGTTTACAGACAGACAGACGGACGGACGACGGACGCATTACTATCGCATAAGCTCTTCTGGTCTCTGACCAGTAGAGCTAAAAACTCCCACTAAATGCAGAATATGGGATTAAATATCCCACATCTTGAAGTTAGGATTAAATATCCCACGTCTTAGCACATAATAGGAAAAAATCCCGTAATTACCTTTTGTATAAGTCTTTTGTTCAATAACATTAAACTTATACAATGATGTACCATGATACTTCAATTGTATTTAGGTTTCAATTTCTTTTCTTACCTAATTCACAATACAAGTCAATCAATGAATGTTACAGAAAAACAATAGGACCAAGGGACTTGAATTGCTCTTCTGATATATTGTACAACCTATCATCTCTATTTAAAGCCTCCTAAATATCCTGTATATATAGATAAAGCCTCGAAAGTCTAAAGGTAGGTCATAATGACCTACATTTTAAATGAAACACATTAAGAACCCAAGATCTGGAATGACTCTAAGCCAATTAGTACATGACAGTAGGTCATGCTGACTAACTTATCACTTGCCATTATCTGAGAATCCAAGATAACACAAACTATGTTTAACTACGTTTAACGATTTTAAGCCAATTAATACCTAAAATATTTCTAAAATTATAAAATTTCAAAAGTAGGTCACAGTGAACTACTTCTCAGATGACATACATTGATGAACTTAGATGCCACTTGCCCCAAGACACAGTTAGATTATACTATAGATCTAGTACTTATTGTGTTACTCTCTGATGTGTATTTGTCATAGCATCACATAATTTAAAGCATTCTTAATATTCGTTCCTGCCCAATACATGATGATACTCAAAAATATAAGTTTTTTTTTTCATTTACTTGGTTCAGTACAATCACTAGATTTAGCTACAATTACCTACAATAGCTTTATTTACCTACCTCGGGTATCTTTATTTAGCTTCATAGGCGTAGTCATAGCCCCCCCACTTTACATATGTCTGTGCCCCCCCCCCACTTTTTAATGAAGAACAAAATCACAGCTATTTTTCCCCAACATTACCTTTACTATAGGATATGTTCATTGAAGGGATAGTTGCCCCCCCCCCCTTTTAGACCATAAAAAAAAAAATAGGAATTGAAAGTAACTTGCCTTTGAAAAAGTTGGCCACTACCCCCACTTTCATGATGTCTGTGCCCCCCACTTTTTAATGAAGAACAAAATCACAGCTATTTTTCCCCAACATTACCTTTACTATAGGATATGTTCATTTTCCCCCCCCCCCTTTAAACCATAAAAAAAAAAAGGAATTGAAAGTAACTTGCCTTTGAAAAAGTTGGCCACTACCCCCACTTTCAGATCGGGGGGGGGGGGGCAAGAGTATGTCTGTGCCCCCCACTTTTTAATGAAGAACAAAATCACAGCTATTTTTCCCCAACATTACCTTTACTATAGGATATGTTCATTGAAGGGATAGTTCCCCCCCCCCCCCTTTAAACCATAAAAAAAAATAGGAATTGAAAGTAACTTGCCCTACCCCCCCCCCCCCCCCCCCCCCCCCCCGCGAAATAGGATTTTCGAGTTTGGGGAATTTTTCATCTTTTTTTGTTTTTTTTGCTTTTTTTTTTTTTTTGATTGTCAAAGAATTTCTGGAGTTGAGCCCCCCACTTTTAAGTTTGTGACTACGCCTCTGAGCTTTTTCAATTCAAATTTTCACATATTCCCTTTTCATTTAATAAAGACAAAAAGTTGCAATTAAATGGCTAGTTCTACTAAGGTATGTTTAAAAACATAATTTAAAACAAAGATAAATTATAAATTGATGCATTTGGATATTTTTAAGTAAAAGATGCATGTATTTCTATTAATGTTTGAGTAACTTTCCACCCCTTTGTGTATGGTGAGGCATGGTCAAGTATGATCACTTAAGCATGTTAAGATTGTGTTGATATATAAATATATATAGTTACCAATCCATTATCATGTTGACCAGAACTGGTCTTCTTTGTTATTGCATGCATTCAAGAAATAAATGTTAGGTCACAAATAACTATTGTATATACCCCAAAACTTTCACTGCAACTGCGCAGAAAAAAAAATCCTCAAGATTATCAGATTTTTCAGATCAGATGAGTTTAATGTTGAAAATTATCACAGTATTAGATGTGCAACTTTGTGCACATCCTGGGAAAAAATATTAATTTCAGAAAAAAAGTTTGGTTTGGTAGCTAAATGAAGCTACCTCGGGTAGGTAAATAAAGCTATGAAGGTAACTTAAGCTACGTAGCTAAATCTTGTACCAGACTGTTTAATGTTTGCCTGTTATATCACAATCTATTTTGTTGATAAATTAATAAATTAGCCGATACTCACAGTCACACGCCTCGATTTGCGTAGGGGTGATTATGGACTAATTCAAGCAAATTAAACCAATATCTCAATGAAATGAATATAAATGAGACTAAATTGATTCAAGTGTACGTGAATTAATCCTTTCGACAGACTGCAAAACAAGAGGCCCATGGGCCACATCGCTCACCTGAGTAACTTGGGTGATGCAGATCTTTACCAGATTCCCCCTCTTGCTATACAAATCATGCCCAACAACCGCCTTCCCTTTTTTATTTAAAGATTTTAGAATTTCTTTACCCAAGGATGCTTCCACATAAAGCTTTCCTGGCCCAGTGGTTCTTGAGAAGAAGATTTTTAAAGATTTGTTCTATATATTTCTATGTAAAACTTGGATTCCCTATTGTGGCCCCGCCCTACCCCCGGGGGGTCATGATTTTTACAATTTTACACTACCCAAGGATGCTTTCACATAAGTTTCAGCTTTCCTGGCCCAGTGGTTCTTGAGAAGAAGATTTTTAAAGATTTGTTCTATATATTTCTATGTAAAACTTGGATTCCCTATTGTAGCCCCGCCCTACCCCCGGGGGTCATGATTTTAACAATTTAATATCTACACTATCCAAGGATGCTTCCACATAAGTTTCAGCTTTCCTGGCCCAGTGGTTCTTGAGAAGAAGATTTTTAAAGATTTGTTCTATATATTTCTATGTGAAACTTGGATTCCCTATTGTAGCCCCGCCCTACCCCCGGGGGTCATGATTTTAACAATTTAATATCTACACTATCCAAGGATGCTTCCACATAAGTTTCAGCTTTCCTGGCCCAGTGGTTCTTGAGAAGAAGATTTTTAAAGATTTGTTCTATATATTTCTATGTAAAACTTGGATTCCCTATTGTGGCCCCGCCCTACCCCCGGGGGTCATGATTTTAACAATTTAATATCTACACTACCCAAGGATGCTTCCACATAAGTTTCAGCTTTCCTGGCCCAGTGGTTCTTGAGAAGAAGATTTTTAAACATTTGTTCTATATATTTCTATGTAAAACTTGGATTCCCTATTGTAGCCCCGCCCTACCCCCGGGGGTCATGATTTTAACAATTTAATATCTACACTACCCAAGGATGCTTCCACATAAGTTTCAGCTTTCCTGGCCCAGTGGTTCTTGAGAAGAAGATTTTTAAACATTTGTTCTATATATTTCTATGTAAAACTTGGATTCCCTATTGTAGCCATGCCCTACCCCCGGGGTCATGATTTTAACAATTTAATATCTACACTACCCAAGGATGCTTCCACAAAAGTTTCAGCTTTCCTGGCCCAGTGGTTCTTGAGAAGAAGATTTTTAAAGATTTGTTCTATATATTTCTATGTAAAACTTGGATTCCCTGTGTAGCCCCGCCCTACAACCGGGGGTCATGATTTTAACAATTTAATATCTACACTACCCAAGGATGCTTCCACATAAGTTTCAGCTTTCCTGGCCCAGTGGTTCTTGAGAAGAAGATTTTTAAAGATTTGTTCTATATATTTCTATGTAAAACTTGGATTCACTATTATGGCCCCGCCCTACCCCCGGGGGTCATGATTTTTACAATTTAATATCTACACTACCCAAGGATGCTTCCACATAAGTTTCAGCTTTCCTGGCCCAGTGGTTCTTGAGAAGAAGATTTTTAAAGATTTGTTCTATATATTTCTATGTAAAACTTGGATTCCCTATTGTAGCCCCGCCCTACCCCCGGGGGTCATGATTTTAACAATTTAATACACACTACCCAAGGATGCTTGCATATAAGTTTCAGGTATGGAGGCCGAGTGGTTCTTGAGAAGAAGATTTTTAAAGATTTGTTCTATATATTTCTATGTAAAACTTGGATTCCCTATTGTAGCCCCGCCCTACCCCCGGGGGTCATGATTTTAACAATTTAATATCTACACTACCCAAGGATGCTTCCACATAAGTTTCAGCTTTCCTGGCCCAGTGGTTCTTGAGAAGAAGATTTTTTAGTGACCCCACCCTATTTTTGTCTTTTTTTGATTATCTCCCCTTGTAAGGGTACTTGGCCCTTCATTTTAACAATTTAAAATCCCCTTCACCCAAGGAAGCTTTGTACCAATTTTGGTCAAAATTGGCCCAGTGGTTCTTGAGAAGAAGTCGAAAATGTGAAAAGTTTACAGACGGACGGACAATTTAATAGAACACACAGACGGACGGACGACGGACAAAATGTGATCAGAAAAGCTCATTGAGCCTTCGGCTATGATAAAACCAGGCACCAGCTTCTTTTACAATTCTTGCATCTCTGTTGCAACAATGCATTTACAGAGTGTATTTCTTTACTGCTGTGAAAAAGCGTAGTTGAGATCTCAATCAAGATCTTTAATTCGGTAACGAGTGGAAAGTCCAGACTTTGTGGATTCACACCAGAAGTTTCGTCCCCATTCTCAATAAAGTATTTAATGTGTTCCATAACGACTATATTTTATACTTTATAAATAAATGTTCCCGTATTTTTAATCATGGTAGGATTTTGAAGGTGTTTTAAAATAAAATACTCGACCAAGGGAATTTACATGAAATGAAAATGAAGGACAAGGATGATTGCTTGATTGTATTTTGTTTAGTTTAATGTCCCTCTTGAGAATTTTTCACTCATGTGGAGATGCCAAAAATGACTGGTGGAGAGCTGCAAGTTTTTGTCCTAAACTCGTCACTAAGGGTTGAGCAGGGAGGTATTTTTTTAGTGCCAGCTAGCACATACTTTGACACCGGACCTTAGTTTAAAAGATCTCAACTGAAGGACCGGTCTCCACGTCCCACAGTGGAAATAGGAACCAGGTGTAAGGATCAATTCCTTATGTCGCGACTCTAGAGCAGACGCTATAACCACTGCATCACCAAGGCGACAGGACAAGGAGGAAGCCTATAGTCCCCTAGCTCATGTTTCACTGATCAAGGGGTCTAATAAATTCATAAAATATACATGCAAGTACCTGACTGTGTAAAACCTAATAAATTTATTTTTACCATTAAGGGAGCTAGTTAAATTTCCTCCTTTTCTCAATAACTAATTTAAATCTTAAAAACTGTCACAGGTGGCATAAAAGTCAAGTCTCAACCGGGACTCGAACCCAGAGCCTCTGGCGTACTGCGCCAGTGCTCTAACCCACTGAGCTATTGAGACACGAGATATTGAATGACTTTCACGCAAATGTGAACACAGTGACACATTCCCCCTCTTGGCCACTGAAGAGAACACACGTACCAGTACGATTGACTGAAAAGTAAAAAAGTTATGATCATTTAAGAGAACACACCCATACGATTGACTGAGTATAATGCTATTACATGGTGATGGATTCTCCCCATGAAAATTTCAGTCCTTTTACAATTAATCATTTTAGATTAAGAAAGTTCAGGCTTTAACAAGAAAAATAACACCAAACTAGGCAAATTTTATTGAAAAGTAAAAATGTTATTGCAATTTAAGAGAACACACCAGTACGTTGAGTATAATGCTATTACATGATGATGGATTCTCCCTATATAAATTTCAGTCCTTTTACAATTTATCATTTTAGATTTAAAAAGTTCATGCTTTTACAAGAAAAATAACACCAAACTTGCCAAATTTTATTGAAAAGTAAAAAAGTTATGATCATTTAAAGACGTACAACACACTGGGGGAGATAACTCTTGCGATTTCAATTGAACGTTTGACGTGACGTCAAATTTAACGTCAAAAATAAAGCGTCAAAACGACGAGTTGAACAAACACCATTTTTTAATGAAAAAAATTAAAGAAATAAAATTAAAATTCAATCATTTTCAATTAAAAAAGTTCAGGCATGTTTGCATAACGAATGTATAATAAACACTAAAATCTTTCAGTAATTTTTTTGAAACATATAAAAAATGTTATTTGCATTCATGCAATTTCAAAAAGCATAGAACATACCAGTATATTTGCACTGTATACGTTTCGTCAAACGCTAATGGTATGCGACGCAAAATAGGAAGGGGTGGTGATAGGGGTATTCAAAAATGCCTAAAAATTTTTAAATACGCTTTACATATGAGAACTTTTAAATTTGTAAGTTAATATATTTTTCAAGCAACAGCAATATTCCAATTTAATTTTTTTAATGTGTATTTGAAAATTCATATAAAAAGTTATGTCCATTTAAAGAACACACCCATACGTGATTTATTAAAGGGGGAGGGGGTAATTTTGCTATTAAATCAAAACTGGTCGTATAAAAATTATACAAAAAGTTATGAAAATTTTTACTACCTTTTACCAAAGAAACTTTTTTACCAAAATTAAACGAAGGTTTTTTCACAAAAAAGTTTTGAATTTGAAAAATACGCAATTTTCAAGTCTTGGAAAATTCATAGTTTTTCAATTTAAGGTCTTTAAAAATTGTTTTGATGATATGTATATCAAACACATGACTATGATTTTGTGTTAAATGGTTAATGGAATTACATGAAATGATGTATATCTAACCTGGTTTTCATGAAAAAATTTCAGTCCTTTTAAAAATTTTCTTTTAGTTAAAGAAAGTTCATGCTTTTACCAGAAAAATAACACCAAACTTGCCAAGTATATTTATTGAAAATATACAAAAAAACGAAAATTATTTTTTGTAGGTGTGTTGTACATCCTTAAGAGAACACACCCATACGACTGACTGAGTATATAATGCTTTTACATGGTGATGGATTCTCCCCATGAAAATTTTAGTCGTTACAATTTATCATTTTAGATTAAGAAAGTTCGGGCTTTAACAAGAAAAATAACACCAAATTAGGCACATTTTATTGAAAAGTAAAAATGTTATTGCAATTTAAGAGAACACACTAGTACGTTGAGTATAATGCTATTACATGATGATGGATTCTCCCTATATAAAATTCAGTCCTTTTACAATTTATCATTTTAGATTTAGAAAGTTCATGCTTTTAAAAGAAAAATAACACCAAACTTGCCAAATTTTATTGAAAATTAAAAAAAAGTTATGTCCATTTAAGAGAACACACCCATACGATTGACCGAGTATATAATGCTATTACATGATGATGGATTCTCCCCATGAAAATTTCAGTCCTTTTACAATTTATCATTTTAGATTAAAAAAGTTCATGCTTTTGCAAGAAAAATAACACCAAACTTGCCAAATTTTATTGAAAAGTAAAAATGTTATTGCAATTTAAGAGAACACACTAGTACGTTGAGTATAATGCTATTACATGATGATTGATTCTCCCTATATAAATTTCAGTCCTTTTACAATTTATCATTTTAGATTTAGAAAGTTCATGCTTTTACAAGAAAAATAACACCAAACTTGCCAAATTTTATTGAAAAGTAAAAAAGTTTTGGCAATTTAAGAGATCACACCAGTACCATTGACTGAGTATAATGCTTTTAGATGATGATGGATTCTCCCAATGAATATTTCAGTCCTTTTACAATTTATCATTTTAGATTTAGAAAGTTCATGCTTTTACAAAAAAAAAATAATACCAAACTTGCCAAATTGACTGTTATACACACAAGTTTAAAGATAAAAATATGTCATACCTATAGCGTAGATCTGTAAATGAAAAGCATTCCATGAAGATACAAATTTTAATTTGTTTAATAAGATTAATATGAAGATGTGGAATACCGGGTATATTATCATGATTATGTTTCTTAATTATGAAAATAAGTTGCAACAGATCTTTGATTGAGCAAACTATGAAACAGTAAATTCAGTTATTTTGAAATTTTCATTTCAACAGATATCAATGACTGTTTTAATTTGGTAATAACAAAAAGATTAGCTCAAAATTTTTAAACCAACTCTTGATAAACAGCTAAACAAGGTCATCTAAGTTCTTATTACTAAGTGCAATAATTAATTAAACTACTTTTTTGGAGGGGGGGGGGGTATGTTCATCAATCAGCACTTCAACATTTTGAAATATGCCACTGGAAAATTTTTTAAAATAATTTTTAGAGTAATTACTCTGAAACAAGATATACACGAATGGATAATAAACAGGTAATGCCTCGTGTCATGATCAGTCCCTGAGTCAGTGTGGAGATGAATTTTTGAATACATGTGTATATGATCGTATAGACTGAAACTCTGAGAGGTGTGAGAACATTCCTTCGGGCTAAATGTTCCAATATATTTTCAAGGGTGTGAAATCGGGACCCATTCAATGATTTCAATCTGTCCGCTCTTTTTCAAGGTTATAAAGATTTTTCAGTTTCAATAAATTTCTTTAGATCTCGTGAAAATTCATTTGCAAATCTTTTCTTTCTTGACAACACAAATACAAGCCTAGGGGTTTTAATTAAGACTGTTTTTTCAAGTTTCAACATTGGAGAAGGTGAATTTATTTCAAATATTTTTTACATAATTAGTTATTATATTTAAAATTTCAATTTAACAATTACTGCAATTTCTTCAAAAACAAATAATTTTTAAAGCTGATATTCAGGAAATTCAAACTGATTACCGATATGATACTGTTCATGATTAATTATTTAGTATTATAAACTATTTTGTTATAAGAGTAAAGAAATAAATATAATGAACATAGTAATTTCAGTTGATTTAATTTCTAATCTTATTTTCCTATACTCTACTATACAGGTTCACCTTTCCCCTATCAACCAACTTTGGTACAGACTATACTAATTAAGTTATTATATCACCTGGTCAAATTCCCATTTTGCACACATTTTTCCTATGCTAAAATTCAAATGTGTGCAAAACGAGAACAAACCCATGTCCAAATTGGTTAAGCTTTTATGAAAATAATGTATGACTTGCTCTCTCCCGATTCAGGGGTCAGCAGTAGAGTTTGAAAAAAAAATCCAGAAAATTTAAATTTAGTTGTTAACGGGATAAAGGGAATAAAATAAATATCGTTGCTCGGGTAGTTAGAAGAAAAGTTTTGACTTTTAGTCAGTCGATCGGGACAGAGACATTTATAGCTAACAGGAGAAGGCAATATAATTAACCAACATCATTTTACGATAGCCGCACTTTTTTGGTGATACATGTAGAAAGATTGCACTCATGATTTTAAATATTCTGTTAATTTCATGTCAACACTTGGGGGAAGCTTTGTATAATCAGGCCTTATACGTTTCATAGTTACCGAATAACCATGAAATGGATATTTTTTTTAGCTTTCCGTTCTTATTCTATGTTTGGTGTTGATGAGGATAGCTCTAAGTTAGGACAATTCGTAAGATTTTAACATAAAGAGAGAGACAGAGAAAAAAAAATCATTTGAAAGAAAAAGGTAGTCTCAGCGATTGTTAGCCTTAGGCATTTTCTTACACATATTCCTATGAGGTCAGCAAGTTGTCACTATACGTACTGTGTACATTCAGTATATGGTGCCAAACCGTTGGTTGGAAACTTTATTTGGATTATGTGTACATATTATACATTAATTACTTTCAATTAGGCCTAACCTCTCATCCACAAACAACTGAACAAGCAAATTTATTTTCTACATTGACGACTTTTCTTAGTCACATTTGTTTTTAATTTTTATCAAGTGAACTTCAATATTCAACATTAAAACAAGTTCCGTCATATATATTCAAAAGTATTACTTTCTTTATATACCAACTTTTCTCAAAAGCCAACTTTGATTAATTAAGATAATTTAAATGAAGGATCTATAAATTGTCTTTTATCTCTATTAAAACTCTCAAAAAAGAAGTTTTCGCCCAAACCACTTCATAAGTAAAGATACATTGGCTATTATTGTTTAGATAAAATATTAATTTTAGGTAAACAAAAACACAATATGCACTTTAAATCTGTATCGTTGATCCTACAAAGGGACATAACTCTGTATAGAGAATCGTATTATGCGCAGCGTGTTATGCATATATAGGCCACGTGCATGTCCTCAATAGTAACAAGATTAGGTCGAACGTGAGAATTTTCATAGCAAAATTATAGGTATTAATTTATCATTTATTTAGTTGTTAATACATACATGTAACAACTTTTAATAGTTTTTAAGCCGGGCTTATTGCTCAAAGAGCAATTGCCGGCTTATGTGATCCTGTTCAAGGGAGGATGTTGACCCCATAGTCGCCATTTTAAAGTTACGTGCAAAAATATAGTTCTTACTTTCAACCGCTTTTGAGATAATACAAACGCTGAATAAAGCAACAAAAATAAAACGAAGTTTTATCTATATAAGATAAACATTAGTAGTAATGACTTTGAAAACTTCATAAGTCAAAGAACATAGTTCATTAACGTAAGGATTTTTGATAATCAGTGTTACCGTAGTTCTCTACACATACGAGATAAAGCAGGAGAGGGAACCAGACTGGCCTGTTTGTTTACATTCAGCTGCGGTACCAGATTAATTCTGATTCTGACAAAATCGGACCGTGGTATTAGGATTGAAAAAACTCACTGTCAGTGTCTTATCATTTATATTGATAGTTTTAAAATAATTTTTTCATCAGAATATAAACGTGATTCATGTAAGAAATCCATTCTACTCTGTAAATGAGCCCGGCTCTCTGTACTTCTGAGTACTTTGATTTCGTAGACGTGTCGAAAGTTTTTTTTTTTTTACTCGGAGAATCGACTATGTTACATCATGTAGATAAGATTAGATAATACTTATTTAAAGTCGGGTACATCAGCAAAGAAAATTGGCTCTGAAGAGTTATTTTTTGACTACATGTTGACTTCAAAACGCTTTAGATTTGGACGGGACCATATTTTGCGCGGGGTGGTCTACGTAAAGTTCAACGTGAATTTTTTGTTTTATTTTTCATCTTAATTTCATTTCACAGAAAATTTATCAACCGTCTTCGTATTATCAGTTTTCATAATCTTGTCTTATGTTTGAATAATAATGAAGCAACTTAAGCATGTTAAGTCTGGTGTTAAACCTACCCCCCCCCCCTTTTCCCCCTTGCTAACTTTAGCAAAACCAATGCATGTATCTACACGTCCAAATCTAGATATACTAGCCAGACACTTATGCTTTTTTCCCCTAAAAAATGCATTTTTGATGAATCTGTCCAAAGTTTAAAAGGTTACAGAAGAAAAGATAATTGATAATAATCATTAAATTAAATTTCCTTAGATTTTTAACCAAACAAATCGGATACAAATTTAAATTATTGTTAATAAATGTAATTTTATCCAAATAAATAACGCATGCCGTTTTCTGTAATTCATGAGTTGAGGTAGAAATGTACGTTGAACAATAATTTTCAAAACCTGAAATGCAATAAATTATTTTGTAGACTGTGCGTGAAGCAGGACTACCAGGGGTATATACACTTATTATAATGCAATATAAATAAACAGGAAATTGCAGGTGTCAGTATATATATATGTGGAGTCGAATTCATGAGTATATACATGTACGTGGATGTCTGGGTTACAGTGTACCCCTCGGAAAAAGCCCTGCGGGTGAATCTTACAATAGATTTTCATCAAATGTGTGTATAGAGTAAACCAATCATGCTTATAATGCGCTGGAGTTATAAAAAAATTGAATATAATTACATGCCCCCTATATCACGCGATTTCTATACATTTGCGGGTTGAGAATTTTTTAGCTCTACTGGTCAGAGACCAGAAGAGCTTATGCGATAGTAATGCGTCCGGCGTCCGTCCGTCTGTCCGTCTGTCTGTAAACAATTTTTCAAAATGCTACTCCTCCTACAGTTTTAATCTGATTTCAATATAACTTGGCATATAAGTAGACTACACTAGGATACATAATTCTGTGTATCGGTTTTTGATTTCGACGAATGGTGTTGGAGTTGTTACTAAAAATAGAAATTTCTTTGAAATTCTTTCAAAATGCAACTCCTCTTACAGTTTTGGTCTGATTTTAATATAACTTGGCACACAAGTAGACTACACTAAGATACATAATTCTGTGTATCGTTTTTTGATTTCGACGAACGGTGTTGGCGTTGTTACTAAAAATAGAAATTTCTGTGAAATTCTTTCCAAATGCTACTCCTCCTACAGTTTTGGTCTGATTTCAATATAACTTGGCACACAAGTAGACTACACTAAGATACATATTTCTATATATCGTTTTTTGATTTCGACGAACGGTGTTGGCCTTGTTACTAAAAATAGAAATTTCTGTGAAATTCTTTCAAAATGCTACTCCTCCTACAGTTTTGGTCTGATTTCAATATAACTTGGCACACAAGTAGACTACACTAAGATACATGATTCTGTATATCGTTTTTTGATTTTGACGAACGGTGTTGGCCTTGTTACTAAAAATAGAAATTTCTGTGAAATTCTTTCCAAATGCTACTCCTCCTACAGTTTTGGTCTGATTTCAATATAACTTGGCACACAAGTAGACTACACTAAGATACATAATTCTGTTTATCGGTTTTTGATTTCGACTAACGGTGTTGGCCTTGTTACTAAAAATGGAAATTTATGTGAAATTCTTTCAAAATGCTACTCCTCCTACAGTTTTGGTCTGATTTAAATATAACTTGGCACACAAGTAGACTACACTAAGATACATGATTCTGTTTATCGTTTTTTGATTTCGACGAACGGTGTTGGCATTGTTACTAAAAATAGAAATTTCTGTGAAATTCTTTTAAAATGCTACTCCTCCTACAGTTTTAGTCTGATTTCAATATAACTTGGCACACAAGTAGACTACACTAAGGTACATAATTCTTTATATCCGTTTTTGACTTCAATGAACATTATTACCTTGGTTAATAAATATAGCAATTTCTGTTACTCTCAAAATCCTACTTCAAATACAGTTTTAGTCTGATTATAATATAATGTGGCATGCAAGTAGACTACACTAAGAACATAAAGAGACTTATTCAAGGATCATTATTCTCTTTTTTGCTAGTGTAAAGTTTCAATTCGGATTATTCCCAACTGCTCAAGCAGTTTCCTCTTCCTTTGCTAAAAGTACAAACCAGTAGAGCTTCAGTCTCGACAGAGACTTCTGGTTTTATAAAATAAAATATATAAAATCTATCGAGAAACCATGCAACAAATGCAAGTACTAATGCAGTACGTAGTTATACCTTTTATAAAACCAGAAGTCTCTGTCGAGACTGAAGCTCTACTGGTTTGAACTTATAGCAAAGGAAGAGAAAAGTACTTAAGCAGCTGGGATTTGAAACTAAATAGAACTAGAAAACTGACCAGTCAGCAAGGGCCCCGCCATGGGGTAGAATTAATAGGGTGCAGCTTACGGAATGATTAAAAAATGTACGAAGAATAAGCAACAGCAACTGTGTTCTTAAAATTTCAAGATAATTCCTGAATATTCAAAAACCTGAAAATAATATCCTTGTACTTACATTAGGCAGTAAAGAACAACTTAATGTATATTTAAACAATTATGAAGAATTTGTGTTATATAAAATGCCAGCCTTGAATGAGTGTAAATATCATGAAGGCTTGACCTTAACTTCAAACAAACAGCAGTTGCAGACAAAGGTTTTCATTAATCTTAAAGTGACAGAATAAAGAAAAGCCTACTAAATTTTCTGCAGCTGGCTAGATAATTAATCCCAAGGGATTAATTGTACCTCTCTCATCATTTTCTTCTAAAGTACAATAAGAACTTTTTCAGTATTAATGATAGAATGGGGTTTTTATACAACTATTCTAAAAATTAATATGCTTGAATTAACATAAAGTGAAAAAAGTAAATCAAAAAATGGTTCAAAAAATCTTCTTTAATCTATTTCTTGTTATTACAATTTAATGAAATCATAACTATTTCACAAATATAAATTATAAAAAAATTATAATATTTAAATCCACATTTCAGAGTGTTCATAGCATTCCAAATTGACTTAACTTCAAAACAAACTTCATTTGCAGACAGAGGTGGTAATTCATCTCAATTTGACAGATAAAGATAATGCTCTGGATTTTCTTCAGGAGGAAAGCTAATTAATCCCAAGGGACTCATAGCAGCATTCAGTTTTACAATAGGAACATCTTCAGCAGTTATCTCTCTTTGCCAAAGCTTTTGTATATAAAGTTAAGGAATCTACCCCACCACCCCAGCTCCAAACCAGGGGACATAGAGAACCAAACTTAGCATCAAAATATGTATTTCTGCCTACTGAACTATCATACCAAATTTGTACTTGATAGGGCAGCCATAAAAAAAAGTTGCCCATTCATTCTTATGCATAGTTAAGGAATCTACCCAACCACCCCAGCTCCAAACCAGAAGACATAGAGAACCAAACTTAGCATCAAAATATGTATTTCTGCCTACTGAACTACCATACCAAATTTGAACTTGATTGGGCAACAATAAAAAAAGTTATTAGAAAAAACCAGAAAATTTGTGGACGGAAGAGTGACAGACGGACAGACAGACAGACAGACGGACGGATAGAGTGATTACTATAGGGCACCCGCAAATCCTTGCGGGGCCCTAATAATGATCGTTGATAAAGTCTCTTTATGTTCTTAGTGTAGTCTACTTGTGTGCCAAGTTATACTGAAATCAGACCAAAACTGTAGGAGGAGTAGCATTTTGAAACAATTTTACAGACATTTCTATTTTTTTAGTAACCACGGCAACACCGTTCATCAAAATTAAAATTCGATACACAGAATTATGTATCTTAGTGTATTCTACTTATGTGCCAAGTTATATTGAAATCAGACCAAAACTGTAGGAGGAGTAGCGTTTTGAAAGAATTTCACAGAAATTTCTATTTTTAGTAACCACGGCAACACCGTTCATCAAAATCAAAAACCGATACACAGAATTATGTATCTTAGTGTAGTCTACTTGTTTGCCAAGTTATAATGAAATCAAACCAAAACTGTAGGAGGAGTAGCATTTTGAAAGAATTTCACAGAAATTTCTATTTTTAGTAACCACGGCAACACCGTTCATCGAAATCAAAAACCGATACACAGAATTATGTATCTTAGTGTAGTCTACTTGTGTGCCAAGTTATACTGAAATCAGACCATAACTGTAGGAGGAGTAGCGTTTTGAAAAAATTTCACAGAAATTTCTATTTTTAGTAACCACGGCAACACCGTTCATCAAAATCAAAAACCGATAAACAGAATTATGTATCTTAGTGTAGTCTACTTGTGTGCCAAGTTATACTGAAATCAGACCATAACTGTAGGAGGAGTAGCGTTTTGAAAGAATTTCACAGAAATTTCTATTTTTAGTAACCACGGCAACACCATTCATCGAAATCAAAAACCGATACACAGAATTATGTATCTTAGTGTAGTCTACTTGTGTGCCAAGTTATATTGAAATTAGACCAAAACTGTAGGAGGAGTAGCATTTTGAAAAATTGTTTACAGACAGACAGACGGACGGACGCCGGACGCATTACTATCGCATAAGCTCTTCTGGTCTCTGACCAGTAGAGCTAAAAAATCATGAAAGTGAAGAAAAAACATCTATTTTAAGGTGAGACATTTAACTTTAGTTTAATGATTTAGACTTTGATATCCCTATCATTTACAATCAGAAAAGCCCGAAGACTGACAAGAAATTCTAAATTTCTCGTCTTCATTTTTAGCTCTACTGGTCAGAGACCAGAAGAGCTTATGCGATAGTAATGCGTCCGGCGTCCGTCCGTCTGTCTGTCTGTCTGTCTGTCTGTCTGTAAACAATTTTTCAAAATGCTACTCCTCCTACAGTTTTGATCTGATTTCAATATAACTTGGCATATTAGTAGATTACACTAAGATACATAATTCTGTGTATCGGTTTTTGATTTCGACGAACGGTGTTGGCGTTGTTACTAAAAATAGAAATTTCTGTGAAATTCTTTCAAAATGCTACTCCTCCTACAGTTTTGGTCTGACTTCAATATAACTTGACACACAAGTAGACTACACTAAGATACATAATTCTGTGTATCGGTTTTTGATTTCAACGAACGATGTTGGCGTTGTTACTAAAAATAGAAATTTCTGTGAAATTCTTTCAAAATGCTACTCCTCCTACAGCTTTGGTATGATTTCAATATAACTTGGCAAACAAATAGACTACACTAAGTTACATAATTCTGTGTATCGGTTTTTGATTTCGACGAACGATGTTGGCGTTGTTACTAAAAATAGAAATTTCTGTGAAATTCTTTCCAAATGCTACTCCTCCTACAGTTTTGGTCCGACTTCAATATAACTTGGCACACAAGTAGACTACACTAAGATACATAATTCTGTGTATCGGTTTTTGATTTCAACGAACAGTGTTGGCATTGTTACTAAAAATAGAAATTTCTGTGAAATTCTTTCAAAATGCTACTCCTCCTACAAATTTAGTCTGATTTCAATATAACTTGGCACACAAGTAGACTACACTAAGATACATAATTCTGTATATCAGTTTTTGATTTCGACGAACGGTGTTGGTGTTGTTACCAAAAATAGAAATTTCTGTGAAATTCTTTCAAAATGCTATTCCTCCTACAGTTTTGGTATGATTTCAATATAACTTGGCACTCAAGTAGACTACACTAAGGTACATAATTCTTTATATCCGTTTTTGACTTCAATGAACATTATTACCTTGGTTAATAAAGATAGCAATTTCTGTTACTCTCAAATTTGCTACTTCAAATACAGTTTTAGTCTGATTATAATATAATGTGGCTTGCAAGTAGACTACACTAAGAACATAAAGAGACTTATTCAAGGATCATTATTCTCTTTTTTGCCTGTGCAAATTTTCAATTCCCAACTGCTTAAGTACTTTCCTCTTCCTTTGCTACAAACCAGTAGAGCTTCAGTCTCGACAGAGACTTCTGGTTTTTAAACTAACAGGGCAGCAACGGGGGGGGGGGGGTTCTCGTTAACTCAGTGTTAAATTAACTGACATAGATGTGTCAAAAAAACCTAGATAACAGATATAGGCCTATACATACCATTTTGTTAAGTAGGAAGGGGTCGTGGAAGGGGCCGGGGCGCTTGATGCGATCTTAAATAATTATATATGCTTGTCACGGTGACATAATTTGAAGAAAAAACAGTTTTCCCCATATACTAGTACATCTTTTTCCAAGTTCCCATCTTTCTTCGAAAAATGATGATGAAAATATCGACATCGTAATGCTGAGTAAAATAGAAATGTGCTTCAAATTTTGCACTAATTTGCACCATTTTTGGTCAAATGACAGACAAACACAATTAGCGTAAATAAATAAATAAATAAATTAAAATTAATTAATTTAGAATTTAGACCAGAACTGAGCAGGTAATATAAAAAGATTAGAAATGTCCACATTGGAAAAAAAAAATTAAAACAGTTGGGTCTAGGCCTACTGCAGATACATGGGTAATCAATCTGTTTTTCGGGTTTTAGTGTGTGTGCACTTAGTCGAAGTCAGAAAAGCGCTTTATAAAGACAATCTTGGGAGTCCTAAAATTGGAAATAAGAAGTTAACGTTATTCTAAGTAAGAAGGGTTAATTCACATAAGTTTTAAATCAGTCTGATTGATTTAGCTTGTGTGAATTACTCCATTAACATCACAAAATGTTCACTGGCATTCTGCAGTCAGCCAGTGTCTGAAGGAATTAGCTTTGTTTACATGTACAAAACTGATGAGTGATTTAAGTATTAGCATGCTATGAATTTAATTGAGAGTCATTTGGTAAAATGGAATCTGGGACCTAATACCAAATATGCTATATATCAATCGAAAAAAAAAATGTTATGATCAGACTAATCCTAATAATGTTGACAGATGCTTGATTCCTTTTAACATTTAGAAAGTATAATTATGTTTACACAAGAAAATAAATAGATTACCTAATTTGCCATATATTTGAATGGGTGAAAAAAGAAACAAATTGAAAGAATTGTAGTCTTCCGCTTTAGGTGTCTTCGTGGGTTAGATGTCATTATTAATGGCATAATATTGTTTCAAATATGAATGCCATATCATATACTAGTATGTTATCACCATTTTGTTTTTCAATTAGGTCAAACATGAAGGCCAATATTGGCTTGCAAGGTCAAGTGGTCTGAAATCATAGCATGCTCAGAAATATATATTGCCAAAAGTAAAGCACATGTAAAATATGAAAGCCCTATCTCTTCTAAATCAAAAGTCATAAAGAAGAATTACATTTTTGAAGAGCAGGTCATACTTCAAGGTCACAGGGTAAAAAATCATATTGTATTAAGAAAAGTCTTGTCACAAGTGATACACATGTGTTTTATGAAAGCTTGTCTCTTCTCATGATTCAAAAGATGACCAAAGTTAAAGATTTTGTGACAGACAGACAGACACTTACAGACGAATAGATGAATGAAATTAAATGTCCCCTCGCTTTCCGAATGTGGGGGACAAAAATCAGGAGAACACACCAAAAGGGATTAACTGACCCTAACCTGATGATTCATAGAGAAGCTTTCTTTTAAAACTTTGGTCTTCTTATATCTTAAATTATATTTGGAAAGTTTTTATGTATAAAAAGAAAAAAAAATAAGTGATATGGGTCAATTTAGGTAACAGATCAATATCGCCTGACTGCACCATGCACGATGAAAATTTAGTTTTCTTAATACCAGAACCTCTTTTTCTCGAAATTAGAAATACAGTGTACAAAGAACTTTTGATTATTTCCAAATATTAACACTTGTTAAACATCAAAGTAGGTTTTCCAGGTATGCATACCAAAATGATCAGAGAAACCCTTTTTCCTGTTTTTTCAACTGAAATATATGGCTCATATATTCTTCATGGTCATGATGATACTTTCAAATCTTTAAGGTAATATAAATAGTAGGTATTTGACTAAGACTATAGGTGTGTGATGGATCAAAGGGAAATTATTTGTCATTATTTGACATATCACCATTATCAGATTACATGTATATTGTATTTGATGTAAGTAATGTAACCTGTAATTAATTAATTTGTTATCAAATGTAAATTTAACAGTCGAGCTGCTGCGATGTGATAGGGAGGGACTTAAAAACAGTCATCAGTAGTAAATAGTCGGGGCCTAGTGCATGTATTAAAATGTTGTCTTATTTCATCTTGTTCATTGTCCCTGGCACTCCCTGCTTTGTTTATCTTCCTGACGTTTTAGAGGTTATTATACCCCCGCTTTAAATGCAGGAGGGTATACATTAATCCAGATATCCGTCTCCATCTGTCTATTATGCTTTGAGGTACCCATCTCTTCTCCACAACTCCTTTGAGTCTCATACCACTGAATGAAATTTGATGAGACTTTCACAGAATCTTTATTACATATATATATAGCCATTGTGACCCTCTATTTTATTTTTTGATCCAACACATATTTTGGGTTTCCCATACCAAAACATGGACTTTGCCATTATATTCATCAGGGGGTATCATTTAGTGAGCCCATTGCTCACAGTACCCCTGGTTTAATTTTTATTAAGAGCAGAATATAGATGCAATTAAATTTCATTCTTATATCTAAATTCATTCATGAAAATATCTAACTTAATGATAAAAAAAATAATGATGACATATAGAGCAGATGGGTGAACAAGATCCAAAGATATGATGATGGATACCAAAGGGAATGGGTCGCAATATTTTTAGCTCACCTGAGCCGAAGGCTCAAGTGAGCTTTTCTGATCATATTTTGTCCGGCGTCCGTCTGCCTAGCTGTTCGTCTGTCTGTAAACTTTTCACATTTTTGACTCTTCAACCAAACTTGCCACAAAGTATCCTTGGGTAAAGGGGATTCAAGTTGTTCAAATGAAGGGCCATACCCCATTCCAAGGGGAGATAAATGGAAAATTACTGAAAAATTAATGGCATCTTTCAAAAATCTTCTTCTCAAGAATCACTGGGCCAGGAAAGATGAAACTTATGTGAAAGCATCCTAAGGTAGTGTAGATTCAAGTTTGTTCAAATCATGACCCCGAGGGTAGGGCGGGGCCACAATGGATGATCAAAGTTTTACATAAGAATATATAGGAAAAATCTTCTTCTTGAGAACAGCAAGGCCATTATTGGTCATATTTATATGGATCGAAGTATAGATAGATACGGTGTAGGGCAGGGCCAGCCCACCATGGATGATCAAAATTTTACACAGGAATATACAGGAAAAATCTTTAAAAATCTTCTTGTTGAGAACAGCAAAGCCATGATTGGTCATATTTATATGGAAGCATTCTCAGTTAGTGTAAATTTAAATTTGATTTCAACCATTTGGCTTTTATGTCATGTGTGATCATGATCTAAACTAACAAGTGGTGGATTCAAGAGGAGTGGATATCATCTTCCTTTAAAAAATTGTGGCAGATCAAAGGATATTAATGATTATGGCTATTTGATTAAAACATTTCAGCTAATATGTCATGTGTAATCATGATCTAAGTTCATAAGTGGTGGATCCAAGGGGAGTGGATATTATATTAAACAAAAATAATTTTGGTGTATGAAAGGATAATGATTATGGCTAATTGATTTCAACCATTTATCTTACAGTGTATATGTGTCATGTGTGATCATGATCTAAACTTACAAGTGGTGGATTCAAGAGGAGTGGATATCATCTTCCTTTAAAAAATTGTGGCAGATCAAAGGATATTAATGATTATGGCTATTTGATTAAAACATTTCAGCTAATTCCCCATTTTCAAAAGTGAGTTATCTCCCCTCAAAATCGGAACTCTTCTACACTAGCATAACTTCCGCGGACTACGCATTACGATAATCCAACAAAATAGTGATCAACTTACACACTGCATTTAAAAATTTTAAAAGAAGGAAATGGTTTGCAATTTTTTTTTAGAAAATAAACAATTTTTAAAGGGTCTGTTAGCCCCCCTCCCCTTTCTAGAAAGCTATACGAATTAGCCAGGCACGTGGCATCGTCTTAAAAAGGGGGGGGGGGGCAGCCAAAGAAATGTTTTTTTTCTTACCTAGAAAAGTTGACAAGCAAAGAAAACCTTGCCCAAAGTCGAAAAAGCTACTTATTTCAGTACCATTTCCTTGGCATACAATATTACATGTACATTTCCCTTGTATGTTGGGGAAAAAAGGGGAGGGTGGGGCTTAGGCCCCTTGATCCCCCCCCCCCGTTGCTACTTGCCTGTTAGCTGGCAAACAACTTCATCAGAAATTTGCAATTTTATGGTACGTTATTGTAATTTTTTCTTAAAATCTTACATGTATAATCTACGGGATACATCGTATTTATGTCTTAAAAAGGATAATTTACAAAATACACGTAAGTTTTTAATAAGCGTTGTGGTGAAACCGGGAAGATGAATTTCGCTGGATGTCAGTTGAGTGTGTTACACACTTGAGCTCAGAACTGACCATAAGAATGTTTCAAATCAACTTTCATGCGAATTTGATTGACACTGAGGTGACGCATGAGGGTTTCGTGCGTACAGGTACAGAGAACGAATGTGTAAATGGGTTGGACAGTTGAATATGAACCAAAGTTGTGGAAATTAAAAATTATTAGAATTATTAATTGTGAATTCAATATAATTACGGTACATATATATTTTTTTACAGATATACATGTATGTCAGTTACACGGGGTTTCATGAGTCTCTCTCTCCCTCCCTCCCTCTCTCTCTCTCTCTGATATTGTTTTTTTACACACTTTGCAAAAAAGAATAACATAAAAATAAATACATGTACTATTGTTATTTTAATTAGTCTTTCTTCGTTACATGAGCACATGAGATTAAATTATTCATTTAGAATTCCATTCAAAGTTTTAATACTATACAGTGAATCAATTATTTTACAAATAAAAAATTCTGAAAACACGGTTAATTCAAATGAAATAGGCCTTTAATTGTCACCAAATGTGTTCTTGTAAGTAAAAGTTCTATGTTATGACATACAATCGAGCAAAAACGCAGTTTCTTGGTATCGGTCGCGGAAGACGAACTACTGCTGTATATGCAGCAATTTCAAAGGTAAAACTGTAGATGGATATGTCATCAGTCTCCAAAAAATTCCTAGAGATGCAGAGAAGAAAACCCGAAAATTAGCTTTTGTTTAAAAAAAAATAGGCCTATTCGAATATGTATCAGCATTTTATCAGTAATTTGTTTCGTTTTTTTTTTTGTAAGGGGGGGGGGGGGGGCTCACACAGCGCCTTATTATACTACTATACAGTTTAATACAAATCCAGAAAGAGACTATGAGTGGGCAATTTAAAAAAGATACGAATCAGTTAAGATTTCTTTTTATTCACAAACACAATAACATTTTTCCATATGACAGAGGCATTACACCATGAACATGTTTACATCAAGAACGTCCGCGGAAGTAACTTTATTTATAGCGCATGCGTATTAAGCACAGTAAAAGAGTTCCTTTCAGGGGAAATAACTCACCTTTTGAAAATGGGGAATATGTCATGTGTAATCATGATCTAAGTTCATAAGTGGTGGATCCAAGGGGAGTGGATATTATATTAAAAAAATTAATTTTGGTGTATGAAAGGATAATGATTATGGCTAATTGATTTCAACCATTTATCTTACAGTGTATATGTGTCATGTGTGATCATGATCTAAACTTACAAGTGGTGGATCCAAGGGGAGCGGATATTTTTTTTTTTAATTTGTGGCAGATCAAAGGATATTAATGATTTTGTCTAATTGATTTCAACCACTTAACTTATTTGTCATGTGTGATAATGATCTAAATTTTCAAGTGGTGGATCCAAGGGGAGTGGATATTATTTTTTTTTAAGTTTGTGGTGGATCAAAGGATTTTAATGATTATGGGTTATTGATTTCAAACATTTAGCTTATAGTCATTTGTGATCATGATCGAAACATAAGTGATGGATCCAAGGGGAGTGGATATTATTTTTTTTCAAGTTTGTGGCGGATCAAAGGATATAAGTAATTATGGCTAATTGATTTCAATAGAAATAAATATTCTTAAATTAATGAAATATAAAATAAATATTTCAATAGGACTAAATATTTTCACATCAGTTAAAATGAAAATGTGAAAAGTTTACCACAACGCCAATGACGATGCTAAAGAATGACCTAATTAATGTAGTAAACTGTGATCTAACGAAGCATTCGCTTAAGGACACATGTCCTTATAGTAAGGTATTTTTTATCCTATGGGATAAAAATTCCCAAATTACACTTTATAGGACTTTAAATCCTATAAATGGCTAATATGGGATTTTTAATCCTATTTCTTCAATTATGGGATTAAAAAATCCCATGGGAGGAAAAATCCCTCAGTTTTTTTTTCTCCCGTGGGATTTTGGTGGGATTTCAGGTGGGATGAAAAATCCCCCCATTCTCCCATGGGATTTTTAGTTTTGGGAGAAGTTTATACGAAAACTACAACATTGTGGAAGTTGAAATTGACATGATGAGATGAGAATAAAAAATCCCACCAAACTTCAGGAAAATTTTTAAATTATGTCTTTTCGAAAGGGTACCTAAAAGTCCGGACTTTGTCGTGTCCGGACTTAAATGTCGCACTGTTTATATCATCTAAATAGCCCCGCCATAATACCAGAACCCCTGACCCCGGTGCCATGAAATTCACAATTTTGGAAGAAGCAGTCTTATTAAACATAATTATGTCCTTGTTTACTTTACTCATACACAGGAGCAGAGAAAAAGATTTTAAAAGACATAATGGATTTTCACTACATAATATAGCCCCACCCTAAAACTTAAGAGCCATTCTCTGTAATGATTTGAAATTTTAAGTAGGAGCTGTGGCACGCATAGTCTCAGAATTTCTCCAAACTCTCCATGATAAAAGTCATTGATACCCTAAACTGAAATCAGGCAAAAATTGGTTGCTAAGTTTTATAGTTACCATGGCAACATGTCTTAAAGTTCGTAAAATGGCATTTTTTTTTACATGTTAAGAGCCACACAGTTAACATTTGCGGCAAAGCAAACAATTGGCAGTGACTGTTTCCAAACGTTGAAGGTCAGATGTCTCAAATGCATGATGAACATGTTTGGTAAATCAACTATTACATACGTTACTATGGTAACAAAGTATTCAAAAGTAAAAAAAAATATTCATTGAATTTTATAAAGTCATACACGTAAAAATAAAAAGCAATTATAGGATGAAATGTGACCAAATAATACAAAAAAGCCTTGAAACATATACCAAGAACAAAATATGATATTTCATTTTGGTTGGCAATGGTTGCCAAGGTTTTTATACCACAGGGAGCCTTCAAAGTAACCCTCTGTATGTTTAAATCTGATCCTATCTTTAAAAAAAAGCACATTTCCTCATAACTAATGATCAATTTTATAAGATCTTGGTGTGCTCCAAGTTTTCCCATTTGAAAACATTCAGATTAGATTCTTTAAATAGAGCGTTGCTATGGAAATAAGCAGAAAAAATATGCTTAAAAACCTGAAAAATATTTTCTTTCCTTGGATACGTACCCTTAAATGTAGATTTCCAAAACTTTTATGATTGATATTTATAAACAGCTAACTTGACTTTTAATTTTGACTGTCATCCAATCTCTAAGTGGATGCAAGAAGTTGGCACACAGGGTTTAATATTAATATAAAGTTCACAAAATCGAACATTTTCCCTTCTTGGTAACCATAGCAACAGTGTTTTTTTATTCATCAAATTTTATGAATATATGATATTCAACTTCAGTTCTAACAGATAAGTACTTTTCAAGCTGAGTCCTTTAATTTGTTTCTTGATTAAATGGCAATTTAATTCTTAATGCAGCGAAAAATAATTCACTTTTAAGCACTGGTACTTTGTTTCCATGGTAACACTGCAAAGTAGCATTTATACCAAATTTTTCTTATGGTTTTGGTATTGCAAGGTCCTAAGGATGCATATTTGCCAATCTTGAATTTTCATGTTTTTCCTCAAGACAGTAGCATTAACTCAATCTTAGTTACTGGTTTTGCATGGTTACACTGTGTTACCATGGCAACCATAAAAGTTATTTATAGAATAATATTGCTTATACTTATATACTTAAGGTCAAACATTTTCATTGTTTTTTTTAAGTCGTTGATTGAGTTTGAGCATGTAACACCTTCCATTCATGAATACGGAGTGTTTTTCAGCATGTTTCAGCATTTTAAATGTATTCCAAATGTACCCTTGGTTACCACTTACTTAGAGATATATTCTAAACAGTTTCTTTACAGTATAAGTGACATCAAGGTGTCATGTTTTTGTGAGAATGGTTTGTATGCTTTTTCTAGTTTTTATTAAGCCACGGTCAAGATTTAAAGTGGCTGAAAATCTCGATTTTTCAAACTTTTCTGGCTGTTGCCATAGCAACCGAGACACATAGCAACGAAATTTTGTTTGATATTTGTTTCTGGTGTCAAGTACTAATCGTGGGTGACGTTTCATCAAAATCGGTGACCATGCGTGGCAACGAAGTTTAAGTGGTTACAGAGAATGGCTATTAAAACCCTGACCCTAGGGTCATGAATTTCACTATTTTGGTAGAGGACTCAATGCTGATCAAAATCATGCCAACAGTTTTACGTCCAGGAGTAAAGAAGAAGATTTTTTTTCAAAGATTTCATTAATTTTAGTGGTTTTGGCCCCCTTCCCTCTGGCCCTGGGGGGACAAGGGACCATGGAATTCTCAATTTTTGTTCCTCTTTATCCATATCTGCGTTATGTCAAAATTGATTGAGCGGATGCAGAGAAGATGAAAACGCAAGACGCACAATACCGGACGAAAATCGATAGCAGTAGGTCACCGGAGTTGACTGAGATGACCTAAAAATGTTCATCTCATCAACAGCAAAGCCATTCTGTGCATCCTTAGGGAGTGTAGATTTTTATTACTTTACGGATTTTTGCTTTTACCTAGCCGAGATTCCTCAGACTCTTACCCTTGCTTGTGTACTGGGATATGTGTAGGGGAGGATCAGAGCGCAGGCCATATTAAAAAGTGGTAACTAGGACCTATAGCGACACAGCTGGTATCGCGATTCTGCATGATTTTTTCAACTTAATTTCGCGGATCTAACTCCCGAGACGCTAGAAATCAGTAAAAGGATGATTCTTTACAATTTAATTGTCATTAAAATGATGTTATCGCCATTTAAACGGCCCTACCAAATGAAGCATCACTTGAATAAGGTCGTCTCCTCGCCATTCGACTTCTTGCTCATGACGTCAGCACATAAATGGCAAAAATATGACAATACAGTTGTAGAAAAATTATTCCTTTACTTACTCGCGTCTCGGAAGATCCGCGAAATAAAGTTGTAAAGGGTAAGCAGAGGCGCGACACCAGCTGCTATCACGGATTTCCCACTTTTCAATATGGCCTCCGCTCTGACTCTCCCTGCATATTTCACATTATTAAAAGCTGGGATAAAAGTCAGAGGAATCTTGGATAAGCTTTTACCCTAATAAAAGGTAGACGTAGTATTCTTAGAAGAAGCATTTACAAAAGGTTGTTAGATTTATAAAGGATAGAGAGGTCCTAGAATCCATGTGTCATGTCAGAATTTGTCAACTTGAAGAAAAAAACCATAATCACCTTTAGAAAAAATCAACAGAGAAATAAGCTTGGGTAGAATTTTGGATGCTTTTATTTATTTACAGAGAGCAACCATCAGTTACCCCCCCCCCCCTCATCAGTGTTGTCTCCAACTTATCCCGAGTTAAGTGGTGTCAACTACTTTAATGATCCTTAACTCTGCTCGGTACAGTATTCTTCATTTGACGGAGTTATAGGCATGATCGCTAAGTTGTGAAAAAGGGCTTTATTAGAAAAAGTGACATAAAAAGTGCATGTGGTAGATATACCTATTTACCCGGGAGATATTGACTTGTTTGGTTTCTCATTATGAAAATGATTTGTATCACAAACCGGTGGTTGTGTTGATGCATACGCTGTAAAATTTGAAACCTTTTTCGAATATTTTACATTTATTGACATGATACAAATCTGAACTTAAAATTTGAGATTACTATTTAGATGATTTTACTTTTCTACGACACTCGGGAATGTGCTCTTTTCATGTCTCAATTTAAATCAATAGCTTTCCAGTCGCCCGCGTGGTACAATGGTTCGAGTGTCTGCTCTAAAGTCGGGAAGTCGAAAGAGCTGATCTTAACGTCGCAGGTTCGAATCCCTCTATGGGACTCGGAGACTGGTCCTTTGGATGACACCGTATAAACGTAGAATCCGTGTTGCAGAAGTTGTTGGCACGAAAACGATCCCTCTTTGCACAATGGCCGTAATTGCCGTGCTTTCCAACAGTAAATGTTACCGTCTGCATACGAGTAAAAAATTCTCCAGAGAAATGTAAAAGAACATATACAATCAATCGGTCCTTTAGATGACACCGTATAAACCGAGATCCCGCGCCGCAGTACTTTCCTGTTGGCGCTGGCACGAAAAAGATCCCTCACTGCTCAACGGCGATAAGTGCCGTGTTTTGGACAAAATAATTTGTAGCTCTCAACTGGCAAATGGTTGCGTTTCCATACGAGTGAGTAAATTCTCGATAGACACGTTCAACAACATACAAATAACAATAGTCAGACAGGCAAAGGTATTACAATATGTATTGAAGAAGTGGATGAAGTAATCGTCCAATTAATTTTAAGTTTCTGTTCATAAGGCCCATTTATGGTAGCATTATCTTTTCATTTAGGAGGTGAACCACTGACTAGATCCCAGTTTTCACCAGTTTAATTTGTATATAAAAGTATATGTATTAGAGAGAAATTCGGATCCGCCAATGAATTTATATATAAGATCTGCGGATTTAAAAGCGCGATTTGCCAATGAATGGCAAATTCTATTTCGAATAGGGCGAATTATTCTACGGGCAAGTTGCCTAAGGGGCGAAATCTCTAGCATTCTCGCACATGCGTAGCCTGTCGTTTGCCCATGGCATCCGGTTAAACCTCGCTTATATATTCAAAAACCTCCGACGACTCGGCCTATTTAAAAGGAAATCACCTGTTTCTATTTATACATGCACCTTTTCAATTCAAAATCAAACTACATGTATGTAATCATTTGTGAACCAGTGTTATATTTTCATAGTTGCAAGTTTGTTGAATGACAGTAATTTTACTTGTCCAATACTCTTATTCTTCGGGTATTAAAATAGTTTAAGAATGTTTTCCCCAAGATACTTTCAATGTGTAATGTATTATATATCTCTTTTAAAAATTATTTATACATGTATTATAAAACAATAAAAGAAAACATGTGTAAATGCACACACAGAAAAAAAAATAAAATCGTAGGTAAGTAACACGCACTGTGAGACTCGAACTCACGATCATCATGTCTTCAGTCCAGCAATCATACCATTACGCCACGAGGTCTAGGTAATCTAATGGATAAAATTAAGACAGATTGTTGAATTTTGAAATAATTTTAGAAGAAAAATTAAATACATATTTTCAACATTTTCAATATGAAGACCACCTTTATCCAAAATTATCTAAACGTAAGAAAGTGCAGTCATATCCAAATAAAATTATTTAGAAGTGGTCTTTTCCTACAGTTTGTCATTGTTTAGGGGGGTACCTCAGTATTTACTATATTCTCTATATAAAGTGAACGATTTTTATAACTATCAATTGAGGGAATTATTAATAATTGTGTATTATTTTTGTATGAGTTGCTTTAAGGCATATATACTGACACGCAACAGAAACGCAACAAGCAGTAATCTACAAATGTTTGATTTTTTATCTTATGATTTTCAAAAGCGAATAAAGTAAGGCTAAACTCACTTTTCAGAACATCAGAGATTGGATAAAAATGTTAAATGTTTATCTGTTTACTTTACTAAGTAAAATATGACGGTTAAAACACCCCCCCCCCCTCCCAGCCACTCAAGTAAAACGTGCAAGACTGCCCTAAACAACAATTGCAACTTAATTTCTACGATACAATATGTTCATCAATATCGAGATCTGAGCGAAAGAATTATTCTTTGGCATTTTTAAATGCCCGATTTTCAGATAATTAGGTCGAATTTTCTCTAACTTAGAGCAGTGTAGCCACCCTTAGACTTCCGGTACAAGGACTGTCCTTAATGCATATGATACGTAAGACCCTGTTGAGGCGTTATGCAGTGAAATTTCGCATCAGCAACTCTCCATCACCTTTACATTGAAATTTTTCAGCTAGAGCAATGGAAATGCGTACATAAGCCATTTTCATGTAGCCTTAGCATCGTTACGGGAAACGAAAGGAGAGTTTATTTTTTGAAATATTGCTGCATTACTTATGATGAACAGTGAAAAACCTTTAAAACTCCGTAATATTGTCAAATGTTTTGTTAAACCTGCAATTTTTAATTTCTGTTAAGCAGACTCAAACTTGACTTCCGGTTATGGACCGTTAAATTACCGATGTTTACCAAATTGAAGATATTTATAATTTTAAGATACAAAATTCTTTACTTTACATAATTATTTCCCCCTAAAGTAGGGTGTTGCGTTTCTTTTGCGTGTCAGTATATAAACTAACATTGTATGACAAAATTTTGGTTAAACAAAGTATCTAGAAAATCACTACTAGAGTAGGCAAAAGTAACTATCAAACAGGTCCAGCACAATACCTTGATACTATTACAAATACCTTGATCAAGGTATTTTGTGTGATGAAAATACAAAAAAAATTCTCAAAAAATGAAATTAAAAAATTGAATTATGAGTTGTGGTCCGTGTGTTCACTCGTGCATGAAAAGTACTCAGGTATTAAAAAGACAGCATGAAAGAACGTCTTCAGGCGCGCCGAACGCAAAAAAAAGTATCAATTCAATTGGACAAGTCATCATCACTTGTATAATTAAAGTTGAAAAGCAATCCCGATATGGTAAGTGAAGTATTTTATCATGCATATAATGAAAGAAAATATTACACTAAAAGTTTGATAGCAAGGCATGTTTTTCACCAAAAAGTGCAATCCCTACCCAGCGTTGTCGTTCGCTTCGCTACAACACCTCTGTCAACGTCTAAATGCCAAGATTCTTGGCAAAACTTACTTTCACCAATTGCATCATAAATTTTAAATGTAAAACTTCTATACTCTACTTTAACATGTTAAATAAAAGTTAATTTATGAGAATTAGAATCAGATATCGCTTTTTCACCATATCCTGTAGGGGATTATTTCTCGGCAGGATATTACAAACGTGGAAAACTTAAAATGCATTGCCGATAAATATCAACATGATTTAGTTTTTACAGACAAACAACTTGCAGCATTAAGACATATATAGACAAGTAAATGTGTTAATCTTCTTGTGGACAATTTTAAACAAATAAATCACGTCCCTCCGCTTCCGTACTACTTTTTTAGACGTTGACAGAGGTATAAGTGGAACGATAACTCTGGGTAGAGATTGCGAAAAGTGATGTCAAAGTTGTGCATGTTCGGTCATAAATGACACTTCAGTGTAAACAACTGTCCATATTGTTAATAAAAAAGTTTGCAAAACTCACAACTTTCTGCTTTGATCAGTCTAGTCGAACCCTCAAACGGGGGTATACCCCAAAAGAGGGTTTTCCTTCCCTTAATGCAACGCGCGAAAGCGAAAGTGGAATTCAAGAACGATAATTCTTCTTTTTTAAAAAAATATTTTTTAAAAAAAAAATCACAAACATGCAAAAATGAATCGTCTACACTTTGTTTTCAATTAAAAAAAATAATAAATTAATTTTCGTTTTTATTTACCTCATTTCTGAAACACAAAATTTTGTTTACAAGACAGAGGAAATTCGGACGGGCACAGAAGAAAGTGTCGAAAAATAATAAATAACATGTTCATTACACAAAATTTGTAATACCGGGGAACGGAATTATATGTAGTTTAACTTTAAACAAAACATTGTTTGTTTATTCATCCGTTTTTTAAATTATGCATAAAAAATCTAGTTGTATCAAACATGGAGGTCAAGGCACAGAATACGCTAACTTTGGGAGGGAAAAAGTCTCGATTTTTACAATAAACATATACTTTTTCGCAATACAATCTCTTTAAACATCTTTAATCTATCAAGTTTGAGTACATACAGAACTACGAAATAATCCATCACTTTGCACGAGCATATTTTGTGGACCACACGTTTTTCCGTGAAAACGGCACTTTTTGAGTGTCTGCGCATGCGCCGTACCCCCGTTTGAGGGTACGGATTTCCAACATCCGTTTACCCCCGTTTGAGGGTTCGACTAGACTGTTAATTTCACAATGGCTCCTTTTAATATCCAACCGGAAATTAAAAGTTAAAACTAAATACAGGAGGCGGAATCAGGCATCTCTTCATCTTCCAGGTCAAAATCTACGGAGACACAATGGCGTTAAAAATATCGTTATATTTGAGTGGAAATAAGTTGCATGACATATGGAAAGATTTGTTCAAAGATATTTTCTTTAAAGGAAAAGAGAAAAAATAACTATAAATACAGGAAATATAGATAAATAATAATAACAATAATCAGGAAGTAAATCCAGGAAAAAATAAAAAAGGTCAGAGAAAGAGGGGAAGTTGTAGAAGTGGAAAAAACAAGTACAACATATATTGATGATGACCAGAAGCGGAACAATTCAGTTTTAAAAAGAAAAAAATACTCTGCTAAAAAAGGTAATATTTATTTTTTACCTTGAACGTCTCTGGCATCTTTCAAACTGTCTACCAGTTCTAATAGTTCCTTATAGAACTGTATATAAAGCTTTTTGGTGTCAGTCTTAATATCCCTTCTCCATTTCAATGTCTTTTTTTCTCCTGTGGATGCATCATTTCAAGAAACATGTAAATTTTTGAATATAAGTGTTTACATAATTGATATATATTTTATTTTAAATGTACCTGCATCATCATCTAGGTCCATTAGTTCGTCCTACTGGTCCACAATCTTTCCTGAGATTTCTGTTTTGGTTTTGTTCTCAATAGAATTGAAATTTGTTCGATCAAGAGAAGTGAAAAATATAGGCACTAAAGAAACGGATGGTTTAAGAGAATTTTGCTTCGTTGTTTCCTGAAAGAAAGTGACACGGTTATTTTTGCACTTCTGGGAGAAATTAACAAGCTCATAGTCCAGAGGTTTGTTCGAAAGAGAAGTATGATCCCTGGGTTCAAGGGGAGAAAGAAGATAATCAGACTCGCGAAGTTCTGCTCTCCACTGATTTATTTCGTTCTGAAGATCTGTGTGGTATATAGAATCCTCACTGGTATCCCTAACTCCGAGTTGGTGTTTAATGTTCTTGTTGATCTGCAAGACAATTTACCTAGCTATTTTACACTAATAAAACGTAGGTTATTTTATTAAAGTTCATATTATTTTATGTATAAATTCATAAAATGTTTAAATTATTTATGTATATATTAATATAACTTCAACCTTAATTTTTTGTAGGCAAAAGACTTCACAGTAGTACTCACTGTGAAATTCTTTTAATAATTAAAACAACATCAGGAAAGGTCAACACCTTTACGACATCTTTCTTTGAAGAGGTACGATAAAAATTATATAACCTGGCAAAATTCCTTTTTTTTAAATGCATTTTTGTATTTATATGCATAAATTTTTTTAATATGTTTATTTTTGTTCAGGAACTGAGAAGCATCATGGACCGCTCGAATGGAAAATCTACTCCTCAACTCCTTCGTCTGTTCCGTCTAAACTATCTCTCCTTGTCTTGTCACAACACAACCCCCCCCCCCCACTACTCCATCACCCACTTCTACTGTCGTTCGCACATTTGACATATCCTCACCTCCGCGCTTTTCTATTTCTTCGGCACCCGATACATTTCCATCTCCCCAACCTACTCTTTCTACTAAAATAACCATTCGAAGCGAGGTCCACACACCCCCTCCTTACAAAAAACCCACCCCAACTCCAGCTATTCCACTTAAGAGAAGGATGATCGACTTGTTAAAAAATAAGTCCACGCAGATAGAGGATATAAAGACAAAGATACCAGAGACCTGTAATATCTGTCTCAGAAAAGAAGCGCGTGGCCAGTGGGTTGGATGCGACAAAGCACGCTGTGGTTACTGGGTCCACGACATTGTGTGTGATTTTTTGTTTACTTCAAATATTCAGCTAAAGAAAGCAAAATTCAAGTGTCCAGTGCATAGAAATTAAAGTAAATAATTGAATACATGTATGTATTACTGTAGTATTTTGTGTTAGTGTAACAAATAATAAATACTAACTTCTTCTAAATTGTTCAAATTTCTACAAGTCTGCTGCCAGTGCTTCTTTTTGGGAGCGCCGCTGGCTAACCAACTTTTTGCTTGACTGTTTTTTGATTCTAATATGAAGTCAAGGCCTTCACCTTTGCTTGGATGATCAGATTCTATAAATTTATAATTCGCTTCAAGCAAAAAATACTAGTATTTTGTTTAGCACACAAGAAAAACATGTTTTTATAAAAATTAATACATGTGCATTAAAGATACAGTACGTGCTGTGATTTTTTTAATTTTTTTAAAGTGTCGTATAGTAAGACTCTTACGAGTAAATGTTTCATGTTGCTGCAGAAACTGATGAACCTCAACAGGGGCACAAACTCCCATCATGAGATCAGTCAACTCAATCCTTTGGTAATTTGTTTTGCCAGTGCCAAAATACAAAGACGAGAACTTAACCCTACATGCCATAATCGCATCGCTGTTGTTGCGACGCACACCAGCTCGAAAGAGATATACGGCAAGGGCATATGTAAATATGGCTTCCAGTAAGAACCTATCTAATAGTTAAATGAAAAAAAAATGTTATGAAATTTATTTAATGCAACACATTAATATTGCAAAACGATTTGGATAAAATCAAGGAAAATAATTCACTTGTAATTAGGATCCATTACTCAGTATATCCCGACACCAAACGAAAAATCCTTTAGCAGAGGGCTCTAAAGTCCTGTCATGGCAGTGCCGCATGTATGGTTGCAATAATTCGTCTCCTGGATTTCCGAACATTAACGTTTGAATATAAAACAGAAAAAGTTGTATGTCAATAGTTATGTTTATTATGTTTCATATTTGTACTGACCTGTGCCAAATAACAAAATTTCAATAAATTGCATGGCCTTGTGGTGATCATTCGCTTGGAAACATGCTTGGAGGGCTTTTGGGGAATGGTAGCCAAGAAGTTTCGCCAGGTCTACGTCTATGACCTCCCAAAGAAGCTTGATGACAGCTGTTACAGTATATGATTACAGTAAAACAAAGTTAAAATGATGATAAATTCATGCTTGCAACAGAGTAAAATCAAATTATATTCATTATTTTTTAAATGATTTAAAGATTTCTTCTCTATGAAGTATGTCTACATTTTATAAAGATTTTTAATCTATATGAATATTATAAATAACATATAGTATTTATATATGTATACCCTTTGCCATATTAATTTCAGAGTGTCCAAGACCGGGTTGAACCAGCAGATCTTGGAATTCTGGGTTGTCCTGCAGAACGAGTTGGCACAGCAGATAAGGCAGGCCATCGCAGCCGATGATGCTCCATTTTCGTCTTTCTGGTACACCTAATTCTCTTTTTAATTTCTCCAAAATAGACTTAATGGCATTGAAAGAACATGGGTTGACAGAAATTGGGTTGCCCATACGTATATTTGGTGTATTCTTATGATTATGCTCTAAAAATGAATAACAATCAACCTGGCAACGACTTTTATCAGTAAATTTAGTTTTTTTGTTATTTTTTAATAAAATGGAAATGGTGCCTTCTGGGTCGGTCAAACCAGGTCGGGGTTGTGCTGCCAAAATCTGCAATTTGTCTTCAATATAATTTTCTCTCAGATATCTGAAATGATCTTCATAATGATTAATAAGTGCCAAAACTTTCTGCATGGAGTCTGAAATAGAAGAATGGTAAAGACAAAGTCGTGATGAAAAAGAGTCATTGTTTTGTAAATTATAAGGAGGATTCAAGCTGAAATGCACAACTGTGGTGATGGTGCTCAGGATGGCTTTTGCGTCGTATCTTACCCTCCAGTTTCGTGCTAGAACTTGATTGTTATCAAAGATTGTGATAATGTCATTATCAAATGGCACATCTATGGAACTTTGGGAATGTTGTTCTATCCAATTAAGTACAGACGAATAACTTCCTGAAGGGTGAGCACTTGAATATAAATTACAAACTGTCTTGCTGCTAGAAACATAATATGACAATAAATTCAAACTAAAAGAAAATGGTAAGATGGTATTTTTGTCATTGCAATGGAATACAAATGCTCAATGGCATAGACAACTTTTGTTTTTTCAGATGAAGACATGTCATAAAAATCTTTCCCACGTAAAGATGTCACAAAAGAAGTCAACACAGCATCCCTGTCTCTCACCGAGCTGTCAATATCACAACGTTTAAGAAAGTCAACATCTTTGTATTGACCACATAAATTGTCATTAATATCTGTCTTGATCTTACCACTCTCCCGTCCCCCGATAGCACTGGCTATTTTCTGAAGGTTTGCATCTCAGATGTTATTAGTCTTAATCATGGTAACGACTTGTTAACAAATATGTCTTGTTCTTGTTGCACACTTGAAATGAAATTACTCTCTGCGTAGGCTGCACACGATGTACATATATAAACACATCTCTTGGTAATGCACCCATTGTCCAATAACAACTTAATAATTTTTGCTGCAATTTTATTACTTGTAATTTGTAGACTTTATAGTCTTTGTCCTTAGAAAAGACGTCATGCTGCTTACAACTGCACCTTGGCATGGTGTCTCTACATAAATAAAATTAAAACAAAAAAGATAGATAGAAACACCCCCCTTTTTTTAGCTCACCTGAGCCAAAGGCTCAAGTGAGCTTTTCTGATCACATTTTGTCCGTCGTCCGTCCGTCTGTCTGTCCGTCTGTAAACTTTTCACATTTTCGACTTCTTCTCAAGAACCACTGGGCCAATTTTGACCAAACTTGGTACAAAGCAGCCTTGGGTAAAGGGAAATTTAAATTGTTAAAATGAAGGGACATATCTCCTCGCAAGGGGAGATAATCAAGAAAAGACAAAAATAGGGTTGGGTCATTAAAAAATCTTCTCAAGAACCACTGGGCCAGTAAAGCTGAAACTTATGTGAAAGCATCCTGGGGTAGTGTAGATTCTAAATTGTTCAAATAATGACCCCCCGGGGGAAGGGCAGGGCCACAATGGGGAATCAAATTTTATATAGAAATATATAGGAAAAATCTTTGAAAATCCTCTTCTCAAGAACCACTGGGCCAGAAAAGCTGAAACTTATGTGGAAGCATCCTGGTATAGTGTAGATTCTAAATTGTTCAAATCGTGACCCCCGGGGGAGGGGTGGGGACACAATGGGGAATCAAAGTTTTATATAGAATTATATAGGAAAAATCTTTGAAAATCTTCTTCTCAAGAACCACTGGGCCAGAAAAGCTGAAACTTATGTGGAAGCATCCTGGGGTAGTGTAGATTCTAAATTGTTCAAATCGTGACCCCCGGGGGAAGGGCGGGGCAACAATGGGGTATCAAAGTTTTACATAGAAATATATGGGAAAAATCTTTGAAAATCTACTTCTCAAGAACCACTGGGCCAGAAAAGCCGAAACTTATGTGGAAGCATCCTGGTATACTGTAGATTCTAAATTGTTCAAATAATGACCCCCGGGGGAAGGGCGGGGCCACAATGGGGAATCAAAGTTTTATATAGAAATATATAGGAAAAATCTTTGAAAATCTTCTTCTCAAGAACCACTGGGCCAGAAAAGCTGAAACTTATGTGGAAGCATCCTGGTATAATGTAGATTCTAAATTGTTCAAATCGTGACCCCCGGGGGAAGGGCGGGGCCACAATGGGGTATCAAAGTTTTACATAGAAATATATAGGAAAAATCTTTGAAAATCTTCTTCTCAAGAACCACTGGGCCAGAAAAGCTGAAACTTATGTGGAAGCATCCTGGTATAGTGTAGATTTTGAATTATTCAAATCGTGACCCCCGGGGGAAGGGCGGGGCCACAATGGGGTATCAAATTTTTATATAGAAATATATAGGAAAAATCATTGTAAATCTTCTTCTCAAGAACCACTGGGCCAGAAAAGCTGAAACTTATGTGGAAGCATCCTGGTATAATGTAGATTCTAAATTGTTCAAATCGTGACCCCCGGGGGAAGGGCGGGGCCATTATAGGGAATCAAAGTTTTACATAGAAATATATAGGAAAATCTTTGAAAATCTTCTTCTCAGGAACCACTGGGCCAAAAAAGCTGAAACATATGTGCCCATGGAAGGATCATGGGGTAGTGTAGATTTCAAAATGTCTAAATTATGATCCGTGGGGTAGGGTGGGGATGCATTATGTATAACAAGGGGGAAATCTGGTAAAGAACAGAATGGTCAAAGCTTCTCAGGTGAGCGATGTGGCCCATGGGCCTCTTGTTATCAAAAACGATCAAATTAATTTAGAAAAAAAATATTTTAGACTTTTCATATGCTATTAGATTATAAAAATATATATTTAAAAAGATAAAGGTATTTTTTCCTTAATATAATCATAAAGTATACTGCACTTTATATTGCTACATTTATTATCAAAATAGGTTTCCATACTTTCAGAAAAAATAACGGAAACTTTACCGCTATTCGTGTTTCCTCAGCATTTAGAGGTGCAGCAGCATATCCGGTTTTACTCACTTAGAAAACATCTTAAGGGTAGCATTTTCACAAAAATATGTCGATAAAACTCTGTTATATACAGATCTGCATGTCCTCATCAGTTGGCAGGAGATTTTCAAATACTCAGCTCTCACAGGACATGCTTTAATACTGATTTCTTTGTGTATGAGTATTTTACATGCACGAGTGAATTTGATGACAACAACTCAGAACTCAACTTTCAGTATTTATTTTATGAGAATTTTTTTTGTAATTTCATCACACAAAATACCTTGATCAAGGTATTTGTAATACCTTGATAAAGCTATATAGCTTTATCAAGCTATATACCTTTATCAAGGTATTGTGCTGGACCTGTCAAATGCGCTATAACTCTTTGAAAAGGAATATCTTTCCCTCTTTCTCTCTCTCTATCTCTTTCAATACAAGACACTTTATAAAGCGTACTACCTATTTACTTGATTGCACGTACTTATTTTTATCAAGCTGTAAAAAGTAACCTTTCCCGATATGAACAAGGCGCACACTACGAGTAGTTTGAATACGTTTAATCACTGACGCATAACAAACGTGTTTCCTAATCCGTCTAAAGTATTATGGTGCATTTTCTTCTATTTGCTCGCTTTTTTTAAAACATTGTAAGTGATTACAAAAAATTTTGACATGAGCAATTTTCAAATACAAAGTCAATAAAAAAAACACTAAGCGTTCTATTTTACACATATACTTATTTCTTCCGATTTTAAACTTTATATGGGTGCAATCACTGGTCCCGAGAAAACTATCGAGATACGGGAAGTTAGGGAGAGTTACGTTCGTTCGTAAGATGTCGGTGTTTCTCTAGGAGAACTTGTTCAAGTTGATACTGAACCTCGGACGACTGATCACGTGGACATCAAACGCAACCATAGAGTTACATTACAATTACGGAGCAGATTAACACTGAATTATCTACGATTTTATTCCTTGTGTTTATCAGATAAATAAATTGAACTTAAAAAATTGTTATATTAAATTTCGTCGGGCATGAAGTACTCATAATTTTTACATCAGATTTACGGGTAAACCTCCGATCGGAGCATGTGGTTTATTTCTACAAGAGTTTACAAAGTTTTACAGTTTTCAATGTTATTTGTTTTTTTACCGAGTACCCGGGTAGTCGATCGGAAAAACGTCCGAGTAACCGAGTAGTAAAAAATGACCGATTTGACATCCCTACTTTATACACAATCATTTCCCACGATAATTTAAAGTCCAGGCTTTTTGATATTGACAGCTGCTTTTTCAATAAAAATGGAACTGGTAAATTTACTTACCTGGTCATTGGTCATTTGCGAAACCTTTTGGTTGAATCACATTCTGATTGCAAACACTCTGAAGTTGACATAGAAAAGAGGCTTGACTTTCTTATTGACAATATATATGTGCTTTTTGGTGACCAGGTCTTCCCATGGGTACCAATTGCGCTCCGTTATTACAAACCTATTTTCTATTCATCTAATGCAGAATTTGAGCAAAATCCTCTGCGTGACAAGAAGAAAACACTTGCTGTGGCCTTCAACTCAACAATAAGATATATTGACGACGTATATTGTCAATTTACAATGGCAATCTCCATTCCTATGTCGATACTATATATCCTGGGGAGCTTGAGATAAAAGATACCACACAGTCTGCCACATCTGCTTCATACTTGGATATTTTACTTGAAAAAGACGTTAATGTTAATCTTACAACCACGCTCTATGATAAACGTGATGACTTTAACTTTTCTATCGTCAACTTCCCTTACTTATGCAGCAGTATACCTTCATCACCTGCATACGGTGTTTATATATCTCAGTTGATTCGATACGCAAGAGCCTGCTCTACGTATGAACAGTTTCTAAACCGAGGTACAATATGTAACTTATTGACAGACAAGTTGTTGAAACAAGAATATCAACAGTCTCGTTGAAAGTCATCGTTTCGTAAGTTCTTTTGTCGATTCAATGACCTTGTCAGTACATACAATTTATCATTGAGTCAAATGCTGACTGACGTTTTTCATACTAATTGTTAGTCCATTATTTATACACTGAATTGACGACGGATTTTTCCGTTATTTCCGCGTCATGACAAGGAGCACACGGCGGTGTGACCGGTCGGCAGGGGATGCTCACTCCTCCATGGCACCTCATCCCACCTCTGATGTTTTAAAGGTCCGTGTTTGCTCTGCTACTGTTTTGTATTTCTTTATGGACTTTGATATTGAATACTGTTATGTCGAGCTCCGTGAACTAATGTAAGTGGTAAACCCGGAACGGATAGTGTGTACAAATGTTGCTAATATATGATTTGATGGGGTTGACCTATTAAAAAGGCATCCCACATAGTTTTTGATTTATTATACCGCGACCAATGCTCTAGTCGGTTTCGTGTAGCTGCAATAATGTAGCCCTCTCCGTTTTTTTTTTTTTTTGGAAGGGGGGGGGGAGGGGGGGCTACAACTCCTTAGGATCTCCATAATGGTGCAAATGCGGCGGTGAATCACTCCCGCACGGATTTCGGCTCAAATCATCAGTAAACGGCTATTTTATTAACATCTCTTACCTGGACTCCAAAAAAGTAATTATGCAAGACATAAGTCGATCAAAAATATTTACAACTACCCATATATCGTTTTTTTTTTTCGTGATTGTCAACATCACAACTTGAATTTATCCGCCATGTTTACTTACCTTGATGGATTTTATTTTGGGACAGCCAATGAGAATTTAGAAACTATAGGAGCGGATCTTTTAGGAATTCCCTTATTTTAAGCATACATGTACATATCGCTGTTTGCGTAAAAATAACACTTGAAATGGTTTTATTTATTTTTGTGATACATTTCAGCACAGTCATTTATAAACATCGACATTTGCTTTTTTAGTTGTTCTAAATTTCAAGCGAAAGTCTCAGTACGTCACGCGTGAACTGTCATGGCCGCTGCTGGTAAACATGCAGATATATTTTACATGGTTTTCGAGTTTAGCAGGCTATGTTGTTGACAGTGAATAAAAATTCCGTCTTATAAGAAGTAAGTTGAATGTAAAAATAATTTATTTTGCCTTCAATCGCCCGTATTAAAAAATATATTTGCACCATTACGGAGATGCGATGGAATTGTAGCCCTCTCCAGAAAACATCAGATAAAAAAAAATCGGAGAGGGCTACATTATTGCAGCTAGTTTCGTGTCGCAGAGGTATAAAAGTGTCTGCTGTAGAGTAGCAACGTAAGGAGTTGATCCTTACGTCGCGGGTTCGAATCCCACTGTGAGACGTAGATACCGGTCCTTCGGATGTAACAAAAACCGAGGTGCCGTGTCGCAGTAGGTGCTGGCACGAAAAAAGATCCCTCACTGCTCAGTAGCCCCCAGTGCCAAGTATAGGTTAAATTTTGTAGGTCACTATTGCCGCGTGGCGATGTCACCATATGAGTAGAAAATTCTTGAGAGGGCCGATAAATACAGGTAACAAACCAATACTCGCCATAAAATTAAATATAAAAACACTTATCTCTCTTTAAATAAATTACTTTGCTGGAGATTTATCAAAAGATGTGAAATTTTTTGACGTACTTTTCAGTTGAAGAAGCAGCTGACAAAGATATCAAAAAACCGATTTTAATTCATCGTATTAATGATTTAAGGGTAGAAAAATCGTAGATTGTGTCGTTACTGAATTGTAAGAAAACGGCGATTTTAAAATTTAAAGTGTTTTGGAATATTAATTTGCTACTGATTTGCACCACCTCTCGAACACGCTAGAGTACAGTGCGTCTTTTAACAGCAGTTGATAATTTTGTAAAAGTGCGTATAGGAACTAGCTTTGGAGACCATTTGCTTAACCTTGCAATATGTCTTTTTACGGAATGATTTTTAAGAAGTTTAGAAATCTATAATTCATATGTGTTGACTGGAATGTTAAAAGTTTCAAAATGGAAATGTGATTTTGAAAAATTACACTCTTTTGAGTGTGAACTGCGAGTTAAAGTTTGATTTCAAAGAGAAAATAATGTAAACTTAAGACGTGTACCCAAATAAATTTAAGTACGATTTCAAATTGAATGCCCTCGTTTTTTTCTTTTTGTTAGGTCACCTGAGTAATTGCTGTCCATTTTCGTCCGTCGTCGTGCGTTGTGCCTTAACATTTGAACATTTTCAGCTTCTTCTCTGCAACCGCTCATCCAATTTCAACCAATTTTGGCATAAATTAAAGCATCTATGGCTCAAGGCAAACAAAATAATGAATTTCATGGTCCCTGCCCCCATGGGGCCTTAGGGGGTGAAATGCAATCTTTATAAAATCCTCTTTATTCCAGGACATCAAGCAGTCTAAATGTTGGTATGATTGTAATCAGCATTGAATTATCTACCAAAATTGTGAAATTCAAGTGCTACAGCTGAAAGGCGGGACTTTATACATTATATAGTAAAAATGCATAATTTTCTGCTCCTGGGTATTAAATAAACTAACCAAGTATATAGCTTTGTTGAAGAAGGCTGCCTCTTCCAAAATTGTGAATTTCTTAGCCCCCTCGGTCAGTGGTTCTTGTGTTACACAGGGTAGGGCTCTTTTAATTATATAGTGAAATGCATAAATTCTTTTATAATCTTCTCTGCTACTGGGTATTAAACAAACTAACGAAGTACATAGTTATGATGAGCTAGAATTTCTCTTCCAACATTTCGAATTTCATGGCTCAGTGGTTCTGGGGTTAGGGTGGGCTCTATTGATTATGTAGTGAAAATACATTAATTCATAAAACATATTCTTTCCTGCACCTGGGTATTAAAAAACTAACGAAGTACAAAGTTATGTTGAATATGGCTGCTTCTTCTAGAATTGTGAATTTCATGGCCCCAGGTCAGGGATTCTAGTGCAAGGGCGGGGATGATTGTTTGTATGTTGTTTAACGTCCTCTCGAGATATTTTCATTCATATGGAGACGCCAGCACTTGCTGGCGGAGAGCTTCAAATTTTGTCCTACACATGGCACTAAGGGCCATTGAGCAGTGAGGGATCTTTTTGTGCCAGTACCTACTGCGACAGGGGACCTCAGTTTAAACGGTCTCATCCGAAGGACCGGTCTCCCAAGTTCCACAGTGGTATTCGTAACCGCGACCACGGATCAACTCCTTACTACGCGACTCAAGAGCTGAAATGCATTATTTATTTGAAAACTTTCTCCTCTGCTCCTGGGTATTAAACCAATGAACTATGTACATAGTTATGATGAGGAAGGATGGTTCTTCCAGATTTGTGAATTTCATGGCCCCTGGGTCAGGGGTTCTGGGATTATGTCGGGGTTCTAATGATTATAAAGTGAAAATGCATGAATTTTAACATCTTTTCCTCTGTCCCCAATGATCTTAGTACATATTTATGATGAAGAAGCTGCCTCTTCCAAAATGGTCAATTCCAGGGCCCATGGGTCAAGGGTACTGGAGGGGGGGGGGGTACATAGTCTGAAAATAAAATATTACTTTGAAATTTGCTCCTTGGTATTAATCAACCAATTTCCAAAATTTTGAAATATGTGGCCCCAGGGTCAGTTGTTTCTGTGGATGGGATGCACAACTGGTTATAAAGTGGAAAATGCATTTTCTCTTTGTTACTCTTAGTATTAAGTAACCAGAATAAGCATGCTAAGATTAGCAATGGTGCATCTTTCAAATTGTGAATTTGAATTTAATGGCTTCCGGTTTAAAAACGATCCAATTGTTGGAAAGTTGTTGGATGATACTCAGGTAACCTATAAGACCCATGGACCTCTTGTTTATTCTTCACAGATCTAACATAAGAAGAACATATATAAAATCCCCTATTTTGAATTAAATAAAACACTTTGGCAAATAAATAAGTTAAACATACTACGTTTAGTAATTTTTGTTGCTCTTTTATTAAACCTTGTTTGATATAAATTTACGTGTTAGCTCACCTGAGCCGAAGGCTCAAGTGAGCTTTTCTGATCAAAGTTTGTCCGTTGTCTGTCGTTGTCGTTGTCGTTGTAGTCGTTGTCGTCGTCGTAAACTTTTCACATTTTCGAATTATTGTTAAAATTCAAGCCCCCTTCCCCCCTCCAGTAAACTTTCAGTTCTAATTTGATATGTGCTTTTTCCTAGCCAATTGCTCAGGTGAGCGATGTGGCCCCTGGGCCTCTTGTTAGTTTTGCTTTCCTTGAATTTAGGAGAGCAATGAAATATATGCATATTGCTAATGGAACTGTGTAATTTATTGTATCTTACTGAACTTTCATTGCTATGTAACTTAAGTTTAACATTTTCAATTGGAATGTAAAAATTGGAAGTTGTGTCTTTGGAGAAAAAAAAACTTTAAACGAGGTATTGCTTTGTAATTTTACAATAAAGAAAACATTTTTACGTTACTTTGCACAATGTAGTTGAGCTTAATACACAGGTATCATGCTCAAGATTGATATACACATCAAAGTCGTAATCACATCAAAGTAATTTCGCTTACAACCCATTTGCTTTTAAATTTTCATAATTGTTATTTTTACCTTCCAATTACTTACCTGCTTTCAAAAAGCTTTGTCCATGTTTCTTATTTGATTTATAGTATACTTGCAACCCATGAAAAGGAGTTTCATTCAGCGTAAAATTGCATGAAATTAACTGCACGTTACATACACATCAATTTAAAAAAATCCAATACCATGTGACAAGCTAATCATGATTGAAGGTATGAATTATTAATTGTATATCTAAAACGGCGTTTTTAATTTAACGTAAGAGTTTTTACATTTTCCCCGATTTTTTTCTGTTTTCGGAAGGAAAATTTTACACTTGACTTTTAAGATAAAGAAATTTATCGAGAAATTATTAGATTTAATAAACTTTTAAACTTGGATATAAATGTAGATCAAATTACAATAATATCAATTTATTTTAATTGTTCACCAGTTTGACGAGAAGAAAAAAGAAGTAAATGAAAACAAAGTATTTTGTTTTTCTGCATATTCGATTTTTAAGGGAAACGTGAATCATGGAAGCAATGCGGCTACTATAATTATAAAGTAATAAATATACTTATATATAAAAACTCCTTATATAAATGTACAGCAAAAAAGAATTTGATAAAATAATTACAAAACAACAAATGGGAAAATAAAGATGTTATTATTATGTATCTTTTATGTTTGTCAACAATATTCAAAATGATAAGAACATGAAGCGCCCACCGATCATATGTTGATTTTATGTTGTTTAACGCCCCTCTTGAGAATTTTTCACTCATATGGAGACGCCACCATTTAGAGATGGAGAGCAAATTTTGTCCTCTACTAGGCACTTAAGGCCATTGAGCGAGAAGGGAACTTCTTCGTGCCAGCACCTACTGCGACACGGGACCTTGGTTTATATCCTCCGAAGGACCGGTATCCACGTCCATCTTTGGGATTCGAACCCGTGACGTTAAAATCAACTCCTTACTTCGCGACTCTAGAGCAGGCATTCTTGCCACTGCGCCAATAAATACATAGATAAATAAAATAATTGGACATGAAATAAATAGAATAGTTGAATATAAAATGAATATTTATTTGAATATACATATTACAAAAATAATTAATATAAATATCAATTAAATAAGTGAATTAATAAATAATGTTGGTCATTTTATCATTGATGCCATATAAACGAAAAAAGAGGGACAATTGATTTTAATTAAATTGATCTTCTCACTAAAGCCTGCATAATTGTATATCTGACAATTCGATTGTATGTAAAGATAAGCAAGACAATAAATTTTGCAAAATTTGAAATAGTACTTGCTTGAGATGTTGCACCATGGGAGTTATTTCAGAATTACAAAATTAAATTTAATGCTATTAATACCATTCAGTATTAAGTTTCAAACTTATATTTTTTATATCTATATAAAATAAGTTTGGAGAAGACAATAACATATAAATTTCGTTCTACATACATGTATGTCTTGAATTAAGCTAAAAAAAAAATATTAGGCCATCTCAATTGCAATAAAGGGGCATTTAAATTACATAAAAATTAAAACAACTAAGAAATTGACATGAAAATAATTGTTATTTGGAGAAAGTTTATGAGATCTCACTGCGCACTTGGTACGGTCTGATGATTCAATGAATCAATGAGAGGCAAATTGTGTAAGACATTTTCTGAATTGTAGTGGAACTTCTAGCACTGCGCTTTCAGAACATGTAAAGGTCCAGGAAGGCATTACAAAGAAGATGATGTCGGTGACAAAGTCCTGGACATGCATAGTGCTTCCATTGCTGATAATTGCTGTCTTGTCAACCAATGGTAAGTGAAAAATTGTCATCTATTCATATTTATCAGCAAAAGAAAAAAAAATGGAAAAAATTAAACAGGACAAAAGCTTTTATTGTCTATACAATCTGAAGGTTCAAGCAAAAAAAAAAAATTGAATAAAATACACACTATTTGCACAGCATTGCATTTTTCCACAGGTAAACATTCTTTATTATGTTCCCCAAACGAAGTTGGGGAACATATTGTTTTTATTCTGTTTCTTATTATTATGTTCCCCAAACGAAGTTGGGGAACGTATTGTTTTTACTCTGTTTCTTATTATTATGTTCCCCAAACGAAGTTGGGGAACATATTGTTTTTACTCTGTTTTTTATTAAGGTCTTCCGTCTCCAACGGAAGACCTTCTTGTTATTCTTCGGTTTCTTTTTCCCTATTATTATTATTTTTTTCCAACCGATTTTTGTGCACGCGATTTCTCAGAAACGGCTCGGTCGATTTACTTGAAATTTTCATATGTAATAGATCATCAATTGATCTTGATAGGTTTTTAAGCGTTTCTATGACGTCACTTCCGGTCGTGATATATGAACAATTTTCTGATTTTAAATTGCAATTTTGTCTTGATTTAGTAGCGAAAACTGTTTAAGATATGATCTGAAGATTAATTGGAGATGATAGTTCATGAGTAATAGCGTTGCACAATCATATTTTCGTGCGACGTCAATACTTCCGGTCGCTACCGGAAGCGAATTTAAAAAACGTAATTTTTCAACTTTTGTTTTTTAATATTTTTGTTTTAGATTTGAATAGAGACCCTTTTGCTGAAGCGAAATATGTAATTTGTTTGAAAATCGAAAAAGCCGATCTCGAGAGATTTGCATTTGAAAACGGGAAGCGGCGATTACAATGGCTCAATGGTTAGCGCGTTGGATTGTCACGCGGGCGACCCGGGTTCGATCCCCCGTGTGACCAACAAATTTTATCATTTTTTCTGCTCGATTTCTCAACATTTTTTAATTTTAGACCATTGGAACAATATATTATAAACTTTTAAGCATATCTTGCGTAATTAGGGGTCACAAAGGGCCAGAATGTCAAATTTTTGACGCTTTATATCTCGAAAAGGGGGAATATTTTGATAAGCAATATTGAACAAAAGATGGCCAGAATAATGTTCTAAACAATATGCATACTTTGAATTTTTGTAAAATGGCCCCATTAAGGACTTGTAGGAGTGGCCCCTAAATATTTCATTTGGCATATCTCCACAACGAATAAAAATCTCTGAATAAGTGTTGAACAAAAAATCTTTAAAATCACAAGACCTTTCATTTGATATCAAGAAAAAGGGGCTGACCCCTCAAATTAGGGACTCAGAGGGGCCAAAAGTCTTCTATCTATAACTCTCTAATGATCAATATTTTGTTATACATTACTGAAGCAAAATTATTTATCTTAACGATTTGCAACAATATATGATACTATTTTGATAATATGTTACGTAATTAGGGGCCACAAGGGACCAGAATGTCACATTTTGACGCTTTATATCTCGAAAAGGGGGAATATTTTGATAAGCAATATTGAACAAAAGATGCTCAGAATAATATTCTAAACAATATGCATACTTTAAATTTTTGTAAAACGGCCCCATTAAGGACTTGTAGGAGTGGCCCCTAAATATTTTTATTGAGCATATCTCCACAACGAATAGAAATCTCTTAATAAGTGTTGAACAAAAAATCTTTAAAATCACAAGACCTTTCATTTGGTATCAAGAAAAAGGGGCTGGCCCCTCAAAATTCCTCTCTGGTGCCAAGTTTTGGACCATTTTCCTGATTTTAAAACGACATTTTGTCCACGATTAAACTCAAAAACGGAAAAAGATATCAATGTGAAACTTTCAGAGTTTATAAATGATCATCAATACTTTCCAGGACGCGACTTTTCGTTCGTCGTCATTACTTTCTGTCGCTACTGGAAGCATATTCAAAAAGTCCAATTTTTCAACTTTCTTTGTTTTTCAATATTTTTCATTTATTTTTGGAATATTAAAAGAGACCTTTCTATTGATGCTTACTATATAAGTTGTTTTAATATTGGTTAATCTGAACTCTAGGGTGGGGCCAAAATGGCCAACCCAAGTTTTACATAGGAATATATAGGAAAAATCTTTAAAAATCTTCTTCTCCAGAACCACTTGGCCAGGAAACATGAAACTCATGTGGAATCATCCTCAGGTAGTGTAAATTCAAGTTTGTTCAAATCATGACCCCGGGGGGCTAGGGTGGGGCCAAAATGACCGACCCAAGTTTTACATAGGAATATATAGGTAAAATCTTTAAAAATCTTCTTCTCCAGAACCACTTGGCCAGGAAACATGAAACTCATGTGGAATCATCCTCAGGTAGTGTAGATTCAAGTTTGTTCAAATCATGACCCCCCGGGCTAGGGTGGGGCCAAAATGGCTGACCCAAGTTTTACATAGGAATATATAGGAAAAATCTTTAAAAATCTTCTTCTCCAGAACCACTTGGCCAGGAAAGATGAAACTCATGTGGAATCATCCTAAGGTAGTGTAGATTCAAGTTTGTTCAAATCATGACCCCCGGGGCTAGGGTGGGGCCAAAATGACCGACCCAAGTTTTACATAGGAATATATAGGAAAAATCTTTAAAAATCTTCTTCTCAACAACCACTGGGCCAGGAAAGATGAAACTCATGTGGAATCATCCTCAGGTAGTGTAGATTCAAGTTTGTTCAAATCATGACCCCCGGGGCTAGGGTGGGGCCAAAATAGCCGACCCAAGTTTTACATAGGAATATATAGGAAAAATCTTTAAAAATCTTCTTCTCATGAACCACTTGGCCAGGAAAGCTGAAACTCATGTGGAATCATCCTCAGGTAATGTAAATTCAAGTTTGTTCAAATCATGACCCCCGGGGCTAGGGTGGGACCAAATGGCTGACCCAAATTTTACAAAGGGATATATAGGGAAACCTTTTAAAATCTTCTTTTCAAGTACTTCAAAGCTATGATTAGTGATGTTTATACGGAATCATCCTCAGATAGTGTAGATTCTATTTTGTTCAAATGATGAATGCCGGGGGGGGGGGGGGGGTAAATTCAATGTGCTCAGGTGAGCGCTGTGGCCCCTGGGCCTCTTGTTTAATTAATTTCATTGAAGCTATTGCACCTATTTAATAGATCAGTACAAAGAAAATGTGCGAATATTTACTCGTGGCGTTTGACACAAAATTATGAATAGTGGCCCGACTTTTATGATTCTTAGACAGGTGTACTGTTGCAAAAGTATACACATATATTTAAAGCAGTATTCCCAGTAGTAAAATGGTTTGCGCGTTGGGGAGAAAAGAGAAAAAAAGGCGCATTCACGTTGGCGACCTGGATTCAATCCTCCTTGTGACCAAAATTTTGAATCACTTTTCAGCTCGATTTTACAAGGGTTTTTTTTTTCCTGAATCGGACGGAAGACCTCTCGTTGCTCGCAACGAGATCGTATCTAGTTATGTTCCCCAAACGGAGTTTGGGAACATATTGTTTTTACTCGGTTTCTTATTATTATTATTATTTTTTTTTTCTTATTTGTTCTCCGGTACTTTTTTGTCCGGAAGTGTTCTCAGAAACTGTTCACCCAACTGAGCTAAAACCTTTTTAGGGTTAATAGGTGTGTGGTGTAGGTGTGCGGAACGAAGGTCATTTTGCGCGCATACGCCTGCACGTGCGGGCGCAAGAAATAAGTGAAATGACAGATATACTTAAAATAGTCACAACTTTTATATTTTTTAATGAAATGTTTTGAAACTTATTATATAAAGATATATTGATAGTGTAGATAATATGACAATGTCAAATTAGCAAGAACTCACGCGCATGCACGTGCACTTCGCTCTGATTGGCTGAAACAAAAATCTCAATATCTCTTATGTTTTTAGACGAAATGCTTTGAAATTTTGAATATAGTCATGCCTTAGGATATGCTACAAACTGATATATACAAATTTTCATGATAACACGCGCATGCACGTGCGCTTTAATCTGATTGGCTGAAACTTTCAATGGCTATATCTCCTTTGTTTTTTGACGAAATGCTTTGAAATTTAAAATATAGTCATGCATTAGAATATCATACAATATGATATACAAAAAAGTTCAAGAAATCATGCGCGTGGATGTGTGCTGCAATTTGATTGGCTGAAACTTTAAATGGCTATATCTCCTTTGTTTTTGACGAATTGCTTTGAAATTTAAAACATAGTCATACATTAGGATATCCTGCACTATGATATAAAACAAATTTCAAGAAATTACGCGCATGCACGTGCGCTGCAATCTGATTGGCTGAAACTTAAAATGGCTATAACTCCCTTGTTTTTCAACCAAACAGGATGGGATTTAGAATCTAGATAGATATAAGGACTCCTACAAGAAGGTATGGTCATCATGCACGTGCACGCACGTGCGTGCATTTGGAACGAGTGAAACTAAAAATACACTTTCATGAGTGTTTTTTAATACTTTTGGACTAGATGCTTTAATATATAGTATAATTAAATATATAGAAAGTGTACACAAGATGATATGATCATTGCACACGTGCATTCACATGCGCACGCATGCAATGTTAAAATTTGAATATAATTGGTATCCTTCATTGAAAACGTTTTTAAAGTAAAAAATGCACAGATGTTGTTTTATTTTATAAGGCTTACAGGGAATATGGCACCAAAAGGGAGTAGGGGAGCGTTTGGGGAACATCTGTAACGGTTCCCGTTACAATTAGCACTAGTTATTATGTTCCCCAAACGAAGTTGGGGAACATATTGTTTTTACTCTGTTTCTTATTATTATTATTATTATTTTTCTTCCTGGGAAAATTTTGTACTTGAGTGATCTTGTAAACTACACATCTGACTAAGGTAAAATGTTTTTAGGGTCAGTAGACATGTTATGTAGATTTGCCGAACAAAGGTCATTTTGCGCGCACGTGCTTGCAAGAGCGCGCACGTGCAACATTTGAAATGACCGATTTAATTGTTATAGGCATAACTTTTCACATTTTTGATGAAATGCTTTGAAACTCATAATATAAGGATATATTTGTGGCATAGACAATATGACATGGTCAAAATAGCAAGATCTCACGCGCATGCACGTGCGCTTCGCTCTGATTGGCTGAAACTAGAGTCTCTATATCTTTCTTGTTTCTTGACGAAATTCTTTGAAATTTTGAACATAGCCATGCATTAAGATATCCTACAACCTGATATATAGCAATTATCATGAAAACACGTGCATGCACGTGCGCTGCAATCTGATTGGCTGAAGCTTTAAATAGCTATAACTCCCTTGGTTGTCAACCAAACAAGATGGTATTTGGAACATAGATAGATATAATGAACTTCTACTAGAAGGTGTGGTCACCATGCACATGCATACACGTGCGTGTACGTGCGCTACAATCTGATTGGCTGAAACTTTAAAAAGCTATAAATCCCTTGGTTTTCAACCAAACAGGATGGGATTTGGAACATAGATATATATAAAGGACTTCTACAAGAAGGTATGGTCACTATGGTCACTATGCACATGCATACATGTGCGTTTACGTGCGCTGCAATCTGATTGGCTGAAACTTTAAACAGGTATAACTCCCTTGGTTTTCAACCAAACGGGGTGGGATTTAGAACATAGATAGATGTAATGGACTTCAACAAGAAGGTATGGTCACCATGCTCATGTATGCACGTGCGTGCACGTGAAATGGGTAAAATAAAAAATACACCTGAATGAGCGTTTTTTTTTTATACTTTTGGATTAAATACTTTAATATTTAGCATATTAAAACATATTGATTGTGTAGACAATATAATATGGTCATTACGCACATACATTCACATGCGCAATTTGCAATGATAAAATTTGAATGAACATGGTACGCTTCTGGGTAAACTTTGTTAAAGTCTCAAATGCATAGAGTTTGTCTTATTTGATTAAGCTTACAGGGAATATGACTATAAAAGGGAGTTGGGGAGCGTTTGGGGAACATCTGTAACGGTCCCCGTTACAATTAGCACTAGTTATGTTCCCCAAACGAAGTTTGGGAACATATTGTTTTTACTTTTTCTGAATTTTTTTCTTTGTTCTCCGGTACTTTTTTGTCCGCGAGTGTTCTCGTAAACTACTCATCCGATCTAGGTGAAACCTTTTTAGGGTCACTAGGTATGTTATGTAGATGTGCGGAACGAAGGTCATTTTGCGCGCACGTGCGTGCATGTGCGCGCACGTGTAACACGTGAAATGACCAATATAGTAGATTTAGCCGTAACTTTTTAAATATTGGATGAAATGCTTTGAAACTCATAATATAAGGATATAATAGTAGTATAGACATGATGACATGGTCAAAATAGCAAGATCTCACGCGCATGCAGGTGCCCTTCGCTGCGATTGGCTGAAACTAAAAGTCTAAATATCTATTTTGTTTTCTGACAAAATCCTTTGAAATTTTGCACATAGTCTTACATTATGAAGATCTACAGCATGATATATAAGAATAATCATGAACGCACGCACATGCACGTGTGCTGCAATCTGATTGGCTAAAACTTTAAATGCCTACAACTTTCTTGGTTCTCAATAATACAGGGTGAAATTTCAAATATGAATAGATATAATGATTGCCTACATTATAATACTATCAAAAGTAAATGCATGGACGTGCATGCACATGCGACCGCACACAATGTATTAAAAGACAGTATACTTGAGTGTTTGATGTTCATGCAGAATTAAGAACTTCTAAATGTCAAGACATGTAACGTACTGAAGCATGCCCCCCCCCCCCCCCCCCCCCCCCCCCCCCCCCCACCCCCCCCCCCCACACACACAAACAAATCAAATTAATGGCAACGTAGAGAATCACTGTTAAACTCAAATAACACCTCGGACCCACATAAAATTTCAGGAAAACTGCAGAAAAGAGCTCGAGGAAAGTGTATTAAAATATTTCATTTGAGTTTCCAAAGTATATAGAAATTATTAATTTATACAGAAAAAATTACAAATCCTGTCGTGTTTAAAATTAAAATGCAGATGACCAAAGTTGGCATATAAGCCTTTTATAGTCTATTTATTCAGATGTCGTTAATAGCATTCAATTCTACTGATTTGAAATAATATTTTAATACCAAGCATCCTTTGTTTAATTTACCTTTGAAATTTATTTGAATTTTTTTTAGAATTACGCAATCCCCAGAAATAGCGATTTTCGGTATATTAAAAATCAATATACATGTACGCTCCTTCGTAAAATAATCAGATATTTGCATTCATGAAAAAAATATTAATAAGAAGGTGTTAAACAATATAGGTCACATTAGCTGACACGAATGTCTTTTTAAACATCTCTTGTAAAACCCAGAGAGTAGCCCCCTATGCATTGGAAAAAATGAATAGTTCCGGTCAAAAAACCTTTATATATTTATTTACAAAGTATATAAAATTTACCAGGCACAGGTATCAGAGTTGTCAAAATGGCCTGAGAGGAAATATTCAAAAAAATTCTGAACAGAAAGGAAAATCCCTTTTCCATGTATGGAACTACTATTGAATAAGTTCGTTTTGATTGGTTAGGTATTGGCGTGATACCCTTAGTCGACTTTAACCCTGCCTTGTCGTCGGAATAAAACCAACTTTGAGCCCGAAGTTATAATAAGTAGAGAAATAAAATGTGAATCGATATATTAAAATATGACATTTGCTTGAAAAATGGTAAATTTACATATGTATTTTTTTCTTTGATTCGCGGGATAGAAAGATATGTTAATCGTTTAATCAACATGCATAATCATCTTGCATATGCATGTACATGTACGTGTGCGCGCATGCAAAACGTTAAATAATATATCATTGAAAGTTGATATCATTGTAACTTTTATATTCTTAAATGAAATCCTGGGATACTTAGCATATTTATAAAAGGTCTTATAAAAGGTCTTAGAGGAATAAGGCACGATAAGGGACATGGGGAGCGTTTGGGGAACATCTGTAACGGTCCCCGTTACAATTAGCACTAGTTATTATGTTCCCCAAACGAAGTTGGGGAACATATTGTTTTTACTCTGTTTCTTATTATTATTATTTTTCTTCTTCTTCTTCCTGGGTACTTTTTTGTCCGGGAATGATCTCGTAAAGTATACATCCGACTAAGGTGAAATGTTTTTAGGGTCAGTAGACATGTTATGTAGATTTGCGGAACGAAGGTCATTTTGCGCGCACGTGCTTGCAAGAGCGTGCACGTGCAACATGTGAAATGACTGATTTAATTGATATAGGCGTAACTTTTAAAATTTTTGATGAAATGCATTGAAACCTATAATATAAGGATATATTAGAAGCATAGACAATATGACATGGTCAAAATAGCAAAATCTCACGTGCATGCACGTGCACTTTGCTCTGATTGGCTGAAACTAAAGTCTCAATATCTTTCTTGTTTTTTGACGAAATCCTTTGAAATTTTGAAAATTGCCATGCATTAAGATATCCTACAACATGATATGTAGCAATTATCATGAAAACACGTGCATGCACGTGCGCTGCAATCTGATTGGCTTAAACTTTAAATAGCTATAACTCCCTTGATTTTCAACCAAACAGGATGGGAATTGGAACATAGATAGATATACTGGACTACTACAAGAAAATATGGTCACCATGCACATGTATACACGTGCATGTACGTGCGCTGCAATCTGATTTGCTGAAACTTTAAACAGCTATAACTCCCTTGGTTTTCAACCAAACGAGGTGAGATTTAGAACATAGATAGATGTAACGGACATCTACAAGAAACTATGGTCACCATGCTCATGTATGCACGTGCGTGCATGTGAAATGAGCAAAATCAAAAAAACACTTGAATGAGCGTATCTTTTTAATACTTTTGGATTAAATACTTTAATATTTAGTATATTAAAATATATATATTGTGTAGACAAGATGATATGGTCATTATGCAAATGCATTCACATGCGCACGCGTGCAATGCTAAAATTTGAATGAACTTGGTACACTTCTGGGTAAACGTTGTTAAAGTATCAAATGCATAGAGTTTGTCTTATTTAATGAAGCTTACAGGGAATATGGCACCAAAAGGTAGTTGAGGAGCGTTTGGGGAACATCTGTAACGGTCCCCGTTACAATTAGCACTAGTTCTTTTTTCTTCTTATTTCTTCTCCGGTACTTTTTTGTCCAGAAGTGTTCTCAGAAACTGTTCACCAAACTAAGTTAAAACCTTTTTAGGGTTAGTAGGCATGTTGTGTAGATGTGCCGAACGAAGGTCAAACACTGTGCCGGATAATTATGCCACTTCAAAAGTGGCATTTTGGCGCCTGCCAAATCCTCATTTCACATAAAAATCATGTATACCAAGTGGTAGACCATCACTCACAGAGTTCATAACTACCTTTGTTACAGGTAAATCTCACCTGTCAGGTGAGATAATCACCTTTGAACAAAAAATTCCCATGGGAAAAATAAAGTTCCCATAGGAAAAATAAAATTCCTGAGGGATATTATCAAAATCCTGCAGGATTTCTTAATTTCCTGTGGGATATTTAAGAAATCCTACAGGAAATTAAACTACTATGGGAGAATTTAATCTCCTGTAGGAATACAATTTCCTATAGGAGAGAGAAAAAATCCCTTAGGAAAAATTTTTCCCATAGGATTTCTTAAATTCCTGTAGGATTCTCTTTTTCAGTCAGAAACTCCTGTAGGAAATTTGTTCACTTTTGAATTATTTACTTGCTCCTAAGGGAGAAAAATATCCTGTAGGAAATTTTAAATTCCTATAGGATTTCTTCTTCTCCTATATGAATTTGATTCAACTGCATTTAGCTACAGCTAAAAATCAGCAATATAACTTATATTGTGTCAACATAGTCCAAAGAAAGAATCACTTTGAAAAAAAATTACAGATGAATATTGAACAGTGGGACGGACAACTTCAGAATGGACATTTTTCCGAACTTGTGCACCCTTTTCCTTTGAAGCTATCCTCTAGGAATTTTTCTAAATGGTGGGATTTTTCTACCTAAATGAATTTCTGAAATAAAAAAAATGCAACATTTTCTGCTAGTGTTTGAGATATTTAGTGTCGAAAATAAAAACCCCATGGGGAAACACGTACATAAAATTACCCCATGAAAAAAACCACAAAAACCCAGTGGGGTTTAAAATTCTCCCCATGGATCCACCACTTACAAGTTTAGATCTTTGTCACACATGACATATGAGCTTAATGTTTAAACTCAATTATTAATATCCTTAATTGATCCACCACATTTCAAACAAAATAAAATAAATATCCACTCCCCATGGATCCGCCACTTATAACTTTAGATCTTGATCACACATGATATGTAAGCTTAATGTTGAAATCAATTACCCATAATCATTTATATCCTTTGATCCAGAACAAAAACTTAAACAAAATAAAATTAATATACACTCCCCATGGATCCACCACTTAAAAGTTTAGATCTCGATCACACATGACAATTATGAGCCTAATGTTTGAACTCAATATGAGCCATGATCATTAATATTCTTTGATCCACCACAATTTAAACAAAATAAAATTAATATCCACTCCCCATGGATCCACCTCTTATAAGTTTATATTTTGATCACATATGACATATAAGCTTAATGTTGAAATCAATTAGCCATAATGATTTACAGTATATCCTTTGATCCACAACAAATATTTAAACAAAATAAAATTAATATCCACTCCCCATAGATCCACCACTTATAAGTTTAGATCTCGATCACACATGACATAAAAGCTTAATGTTTGAAATCAATTAGCCATAATCATTAATATTCTTTTACCCACCACAAATATTTAAAAGTAATATCCACTCGAAGCTCCCCTTGGATCAACCACAACTATTATATAACATTAATTAATATCCACTCCCCCCTTGGACCCACCACTTTAAATTTAAGATCATGATCACACATGACATATAAGCTAGATGTCTGAAATAAATTAACCATAATCATTGATCATTAATATTCTTTGGTCCTGCATCCACCACAAATATTTTAAAAATATTAACATCCACCCCCTTGGATCCACCACTTATAAGTTTAGATTTTGATCACATATAAAATATAAGTTAAATGTTTTAAATCAATTAACCATAATCATCACATGATCATTATTGATTCCTTGACACATTACAAAAATCTAAAAATATATCTATCCACGCCCCTTGAATCCACCACAACTATCAAAACATTTATCGGTAAAATATACATGCCTTTGATCCACCACTTTATATCACACAAAGAAAAATTACCTAAATGTTTGAAATAAATTTGCAATAATCATTAGAATGAAATAAGAATGAAATTTAATTGCATCTGTATGTTTCTAATATCAGCAACAAAAAAAAAAACAAACAAACAAAAAACAGGTACAATGAACATGATGAAATAAGACAACATTTTTATAAAAGCATTCATAGATATACTACGGTACTTTATTTACTACTAGTAAGTTTTTGAAAATTATCACCATGATCACATCCACCAGCTCGACTATTAAAACTACATTGGATAACAAATCAATTAAGGTTTTACATAAATTATGTTCATTATAATTAATATTAGAATTTATATTTACATTTATATATGAAAGTCATTTTTGTGTAGACTCACTCTTAAACTCCAGGGAAGAACCTAATAAAGTTCAAACTATATAACAAAACAAAATATGTTGGGTATGACCTTATAAGAAAACTGAATTTTCATCCTGCATGGTGCAGTCAGATCAATTGATCAATATCGCTTTTTTCATTGAAATTGACATGCATGTCAAACTTGATTTTTTTTTCTTATGAATTTACTTAGACTTTCTAAATATAAATTATTGTTAATTAATTAAAAGAAGACCCAAATTTTTATAGAAAGCATTGCATCATCATGTCAAGGTCAGTCAATCCCTTTTAGTGTATGGTTCTCTTGATTTTTGTCCTCCACTTTAGCGAATACAAAGAGTTTATTAACTGTATCTTAATATTCATCTGTCATCTGTAAGTCTGTTGGTCTAGCAGTTCATCTGTCACAAAAACTTAAAACCTTGGTCAAAACTTTTGAATGAGATGAGATAGGGCTTTCGAAATGTTCAGATTATACATGCATTACCTGAGGCAATTCCTTTCTTAATGAACTAGTACATGTATGTATTTAATTATGATTTTGTCCATGATACCTTGACCTTGAAGTATGACCTACTTTTCAAAAATAATCAGTCTTCCATGGTACTTTTGATTTAGAAGAGATAGGGATTTCATATTATGCATGTGCATTAACTGTGGCATTATATTTCTGAACATGCTATGATTTCTGACCCCTTGATATTTACCTTCATGTTTGACCTAATTAAAAAAATGGTGCTACATTGAATTAACTCTTCAATGACATATGATAGGGCTTTCATATTTGACGTAATATGTCATATTATACAATTATTGAATTTTGATAAGGTCTACTCGTGACTATACAGACCTGGTCAGGCATTGGTTGACCGAGGCCGAAGTCAATAACCGTTTTATTAAATGATCAGGAATTTTAACCACACTTTTGACATTTTCGTTCTTGTCTACATCAAATAAAAACACTCATAATAAAATGCAAAGTGTAACAAAACTTTCACATGTTTTTATACTTCAATAGCTTATAACAACTACTAGTTAAAAATGGAAAACAATATTATTAAACAATCAATACTCAACCATTTTATTTTATTATCAAAAGTGTTTAATCTCCTTGGTACTGGCGTCTGACATGTTTACATTCACATCAACACATGCTTAAAAACACGCAATCTGATTGGTCAAAAAACTGTAAACACATCTATGGTTGATTGTCTATACCAATCAGAGAGCACCAAAATTCCTGATCATTGAATTTATTCCCAATGACTGACTTTTATTAAATTCATAAATATACAATGAACTTGAACTTGATTAACCTTAGACAGGCACAATGTGTCATTATGATCTAACTGATAGATCTCAGTTGCAGTTGACAAAGTTGCAACTTGTGGGGAAAATATTCCATGCCAAAACATATTCCTCCTCCCTTGAGTAAGACAGTAAACTAATAAACGTGATAAAAATTTCATTTTTGACCATGTATACACCCCAAAAATCTCCAGTCTCTATGTGGTAATATCTACCACATACAGCACCCTGATTCCATTTTGCCAGAAATAAACCCCAATTAAATTCATAGCATGCTAATACAGTGTAATAGGCTATTCTCTTTAGAGAAGTGGACTGGATGTAGGCGAAAGCCTGTCCACTTCTCTAAAGAAAATATGTAATTAGTAATACTTACATCACTCATCAGTTTCGTACACAAACTTTCTTCAGACACTGACTGACAGCAGTATTCCAATGGATATGGGGATGATGTAAATGGAGTAATTCACACACGCTAAATCAATCAAATTGATTTAAAAACTTGCGTGAATTAACCCTTGTTAAAATAAAGTTAACTTCTTACTTCCATGACATCCAGACAGGTGGTCTTCTTGTAAAGCGCTCATTTGACTTTGACCAAGTGTTCACTAAAAGGCCGAATTGACTTTTGACCTAGTGTTCAGTCCGAATAGATGATAACCCAACTGCAGTAGATTTATTTATTTATTTCGGTTGGAATTTTTATAAATTTTCTTATATCAAATGTATATTAACTACTCAACTTGGTCTATTTTTATTTTAATATTTTTTTTTCTCATGATTAATTTACCGTTACAAGCATATGTTACTTTTTCTATTGAAAATGTTCATTGAAGTACAGTTACCCCCCCCCCCCCCCCCCCCCCCGGTTAATACAACGGAAAAGTAATATAAGGGAAATGTAGAATGGTATGCAAAGAAAAGGTACAGAAAGAAGTTGGCATCTGAAAAAGTGGCCTCTAACCCCCCCCCCCCCCCCCCCCCCCCCCCCAATAGGATTTTCGAGTTTAGGCAATGTTTTTTTTTTTGTTTTTTTTTTTTTTTTTGTTTGTTTTTTTTTGTTTTTTTTTGCTTGTCAACTTTTCCAGTCCACGTAAGTAAAAAATAAAAATCAATTGTCTAACTCCCCGTTTGAAAAACGATGCCACGTGCTTGAAACATCAGTTTATATATTTTTTATTTCCATGATTTTTTTTTTTAATTGAAAGATTTAACTATCAATTAGGTATATATATATTGGTCATTTTCAAAAAAAGTCCACTTTTTTGTCTTTTGATCAGAAAAATAGGAAAAAAATTTTTTAGAGTGAAAGTTTTTTTCCCGTTGGTTAATATACATGGTCATACAGCTTATAAGTTATTTTATGATCATCTCCCAGGTGTTTTATAAAAAATATTCTATGCATTCCGAGTAAAATTTAACAGTAAATCCATGTCACATTAACAAACATTTTATAACGTGCTTATTTAAATGATAGGGAAAATATTACCATGTGAAGATATGTACAAATTTTGCACCTCATATCAATTGAATTTATTTACAGATTAATTTAATATGATTGTTTTACTTATGCCGCCCACTAAATACTAGTATTGTGCATTTAACATTCAGGAAGTGACATGTCCCTCCAGTTTATGTCATTCCTGTTGCCAAAAAGAAAATGTTAAAATAAAAGTTATCTCACTTTCCTAGGAACTGTTTTCATGATCCACAATATATCATCATTTTCTGTTGTCTCAAGTTTATGCGCGCCATGATTTGAAAGTGAGTAAAGAAAGGGTTCAAAGGTCGATATGTTTGTCTTATTGGTAGAGTATAATTAAAATACGTCCTATCTGTTACCTTCTTAATATGCAAGTACTCTTTAAATTGTTTATTCTGCTAAAACAATTAGATTAACTAAGCTACAAAGAAATTGTTTCAATGTCTCGATGATGCAAAAAGAGTACGTTATACTAAATAACGGGTGATTTATATGAATAACGTCCATCCTGTTACTGTCATTTCTGTTACCATTAATATGGTAACAGTAAGGAAAACTGGACTTCATATCTTGAGTTTCAACAATAAAAACAATTACTTTTATTTTTCTAAGTAATATAAGTTTAATAACACATGTTAAAAAACTTCGTAAATCATATTGAAATATGTTAGTGCTTCAAATAGTGCCATTACTACTTAAACATGCACTCTTGTAACAGAATGGACAGAAATTGTAACAGGAGGGACAAATTATCCTGGTATTTATATACCGACTTAAGTTTTATCATTTGTTTTTCTTAAAGTCATGAAAAATTCTTAGTTTTGCAACAGCATAGAGTACCTTTAATAAACAAAAATTGAAGTGATAAATATTTTAATAGCACTTTACAATTAAATTTCGTAACAGGATGGACATAAATGTCTTTTATTGTCTCGAATTGCCAGATTTGACAAAATCATGTTTTTATTCTACATTTATTTCTCTTTTCCTAACCAATAAAGTTAAAAAAAGTCAATTTTTATTTCAAATGTAGATTTCATTGTCCATCCTGTTACACTGTTTTGTCCATCCTGTTACTGTTTTGTCCTTCCTGTTACCTGAGTCCTTACTGTTACCAGTATATTTTCCTAGTTTAAATTGCTTTGGAAGAGCACCTGTTTAAATAACTTTCTGTAACTGTTTATTCTAATCACAAAAATAATGTACAGGAATGTTTTTTTCAACTATAGCATATAAATATTCAGCAATAAGACTTTTCATGAAGAAAAACCCATAGATAATGCTTCTGTTTGGTATATGGTAGTTTGACATGCTTTTAAACGCTCATATATTAGATGAATGTCAAACATCTTGGCATTCAATGCTATTTTTTTTTTCATTTTTTGACGATATACAAAAGATTATTAGATAAAAATTTTGAAATAGAGTTTTACAGCTCTTTTTATGAAAGTAACAGGAAGGACATTAAAATTTAAATGACTAAGATAAAATGTCAATATTTTTTAAAAGAAATATTTTCTTTTATGCAATGCAGTGGATTTTAGTATTTTATTACTATATTATTCAAATAAAGTTGAAAAAATCATAGTAAAACCACTTTCATTTTTCAAAAATATGCCATTCAAAAAATAGACTTTTTTTGAAAATGACCCATATGTATTAGGTATGATAGAGGGGCACATATATTCAACCATTGTTTACTTCGGCGCACAGAGAATGTTCGAACCCTTCTATACACATGCAGAGGATAGAAAATCTATTGTAAGATTCACCCTCAGGGCTGTTTTCCGAGGGGTATACATATACGCACATGTGTACGTATAACGCATTCCAAAATCAAAACAGAAAATCTTTTTTTCTGTTTTAAGCATTTTGCCCTTAGGTATTGACAAAACTCAACAAGTAACACTGTTTACAAGATATTTATTGGTGCAAATACTAAAAGTTAAAAGAACGCAAATCATCGTTTACATAGCTAGTTTTACGGAGTAAATTTCCTCCCAAAAACTATCACCGAAACAGTTTTCACTACTACATTATAATTTGAAAAAAGACAAAAATATACAGGGTAAATTTCCTCTAAAAAATGACACTGATACAATTAACATTTAGTAGTCAATTCAAAGCCACTATCCATGATTAAAAAGGTTTTCACAAATAAAGTATTCACTACAACAATTACAGTTTGAAAAAAGCAAAAATCTAGAGAGTAAATTTCCTCTCTAAATGCACATTGATGCAATGTACATTCAGTATTTCAATGCCAAATCAACCATAGTTTACATTGCTAGATTTTACGGAGTAAATTTCCTCCCAAAGATTTTCTCTGATACTGTGTTCACTACTAACATTGCAAATTAGTACTAACAAAAATCTACAG